>NC_070600.1:25451439-25467627 GCF_027409825.1 Scomber japonicus | reverse complement strand
GGGTTGCACCTGAACGCACCACTGTTCACACTGAGCACTGAGGAGGGGTTGGACTTCACGCTTGCAACAGCCTGCAGAGCTACCTGCTTGTAACAGCAACGGAGTACGGGAGGGGTTGTACTTCACGCTGCAACAGCCTGCAGAGCTACCTGCTTGTAACAGCAACGGAGTACGGCGAGGGGTTGTACTTCACGCTGCAACAGCCTGCAGAGCTACCTGCTTGTAACAGCAACGGAGTACGGGGAGGGGTTGTACTTCACGCTGCAGCTGCACACAACCTGAGGGACCTCCACTCTCTCTCTGACCAGACGTCACATTAAAACCTCGCTCAAGCTCATAGCTCAGCGGGTAGAGCACCCGCCCCATGTGTAGAGGCTTCAGTCCTCACTGCAGGCGACCCCGGTTCGAATCCCGCACCGAGTGGTCCTATCCTGCGTGTCATTCCTCTCGCTCTGCTTCCTGTTTCCTGTCTATCTCTACTAACCTGACATTAAAGGCAAAAAACCCCTGAAAAAAATATACTTAAAAAAAAAACCCCGCTCATACCACAGAACTGCGTGTTGTGTGTTGTGTGTATTAAAGGTTGTGTGTTTTGTGCGTCAGATAAACATCCGTGCACGTGGGATAACGGCGGCTGCTCGCACATCTGCATCGTTAAAGGAGACGGAACGACTCGCTGCTCCTGTCCGGTTCACCTGGTGCTGCTGCAGGGACGAGCTCTCCTGTGGAGGTACACTCTCATACTACACACACACACACACACACACACTACACACACACACACACACACACACACACACACACACACACACACACACACTGCTGCTGCAGGACGAGCTCTCCTGTGGAGGGTACACACTCATACTACACACTATACACACACACACACACACACACACACACACACACACTGTTGCTGCAGGACGAGCTCTCCTGTGGAGGTACACTCTCATACTACACACTACACACCACACACACACACTACACAATACACACACACACACACACACTATACACACACACACACACACACACACACACACACTACACACACACACACACACACACACTGCTGCTGCAGGACGAGCTCTCCTGTGGAGGTACACACTTATACTACACACTACACACACACTACACACACACACACACACACACACACACACACACTGCTGCTGTGGAGGTACACACTCATACTACACACTACACACACATACACACACACAGTAACACACAGTAACTCTCTCTCCCCCCCCTCTCTCTCTCCCCCCCCCTCAGAGCCCCCCACCTGTTCCCCGGAGCAGTTCTCGTGTGTGTCGGTGAGGTGGACTGCATCCCTCAGGCGTGGCGTTGTGACGGTTACCCCGAGTGTGACGACCGCAGCGATGAGAAGGATTGTCCCGTCTGCTCCGAGTCGGAGTTTCAGTGCGACAGCCGTCAGTGCATCCGACCTGAGCCTCCGCTGCAACGGAGAGATCAACTGCCAGGACCGCTCCGACGAGAACAAGTGTGAAGGTCTGGCTCACTCAGCACTCACTATGTTTCACTATATTATTTTCTATATTTTTTCTATTTTTTTTACTATATTATTTTTTTTTTACTATATTTTTTTTTTACTATATTATTTTTTTTTTACTATATTTTTTTTTTACTATATTATTTTTTTTACTATATTTTTTTTTTACTATATTATTTTTTTTACTATATTTTTTTTTACTATATTATTTTTTTTACTATATTATTTTTTTACTATATTTTTTTTAACTATATATTTTTTTTTACTATATGTTTTTTTTTAACTATATATTTTTTTTTACTATATTTTTTTTTTACTTTTTTTTTTTACTTTATTTCTTTCAACATTTTTTTACTTTTTTTTGCTTTATTTAAAACAGTTTTTTAACTATATTTTTTTATAATTTTTACTACCATTTTTATTTATTGCTCTTTCTGTTTTTTTTACTTTATTATATTTTATTTCATTTTATTTTATGTGCAGCTCTACTGAAGCTCAGAGTTTGTTCCAGCTGCAGATCGAGCTGAACTCAGTTTACAGATAAATGAAGAATAAATACTAACTGTGTGTGTTTGTGTGTATTTTGTGTATTTTGTGTATTTTGTGTGTGTGTGTTGCAGTGCGTTGTCCAGCGGATCAGTTCACCTGCTCCAACGGTCAGTGCATCGGGAAACACAAGAAGTGCGACCACAACACGGACTGCACCGACAACTCCGACGAGATCGGCTGCTGTGAGTTTCACTCTGAGCACCTGAACGCACCACGGTTCACACTGAGCACCTGAACGCACCACGGTTCACACTGAGCACCTGAACGCACCACGGTTCACACTGAGCACCTGAACGCACCACGGTTCACACTGAGCACCTGAACGCACCACGGTTCACACTGAGCACCGAACGCACCACGGTTCACACTGAGCACCTGAACGCACCACGCTTCACTCTGAGCACTTGAACGCACCACGGTTTATTATCGCACTGAGCACCTGAACGCACCACGGTTCACACTGAGCACCTGAACGCACCACGGTTCACACTGAGCACCTGAACGCACCACGGTTCACACTGAGCACCTGAACGCACCACGCTTCACTCTGAGCACTTGAACGCACCACGGTTTATTATCGCACTGAGCACCTGAACGCACCACGGTTCATTATCACACTGAGCACCTGAACGCACCACGGTTCACTCTGAGCACCTGAATGCACCACGGTTCACACTGAGCACCTGAACACACCACGGTTGATTATCACACTGAGCACCTGAACGCACCACGGTTCACACTGAGCACCTGAACGCACCACGGTTTATACTGAGCACCTGAACGCACCACATTCATACTGAGCATCTGAACGCACCACAGTTCACACTGAGCACCTGAACGCACCACGGTTCACACTGAGCACATGAACGCACCGCGGTTTACTCTGAGCACCTGAACGCACCACGGTTCATACTGAGCACCTGAACACACCACGGTTCATTATCACTCTGAGCACCTGAACGCCCCACGGTTCACTCTGAGCACCTGAACGCACCACGGTTCATTATCACACTGAGCACCTGAACGCACCACGGTTTATACTGAGCACCTGAACATACCACGGTTTATACTGAGCACCTGAACGCACCACGGTTTATACTGAGCACCTGAACGCACCACGGTTCATTATCACACACAATACATTTATCTGTATTATAAACCTTCTTCTTCCTTCTTCTTCTCCTTCTTCTTCTTCTTCTGTGGTTCCAGACCCGACAGAGGAGCCTCCGCCGCCTCCCAACAACACGATTGGCTCCATCGTGGGCGTGGTGATGGCGCTGTTCGTGGTGGGCGCCGTGTACTTCGTGATGTCAGCGTGTTTTGTGTCCTCAGATGAAAGACGACGGAGAAACCGTCACCAACGACTTCGTGGTCCACGGACCGTCGTCGGCGCCGCTCGGCTACGTGCCGCATCCGAGCTCGCTGTCCAGCTCACTGCCAGGTCAGACACCCCCCGCCCCCCCACGCTGGGAGGGTCAGACCCCCCCCCCCCCCACGCTGGGAGGATTACTGATTACTGATCCAGCCGTGTTTCTTCTACTAACACTAGTAATTTATCTACTTTATTTATTTCAGGGTTTTATTCTCATTTTATTTTCTTATTGATTTTATTTGTTTCTTTTGTCTTTTTAATCTGTTTTAACTTATATTAGCTTTATTCATATTATATTTTAAACTATTTTTAAACTTTTTTTACTATTTTTAATTTAGTTTTTTACAAATTTTTTTACTATATTTCTTACTATATTTTTTAATTATTTTTTTTTTACCAGCTTTGTTTTTATTGTTTTTTTATTGATGTTCTTTCTTTCTGCTGTAAAACTGTAAAATATTAATCGATCAGTTCTTCTATAAAAACTTTTAATTAATTAATTTACTTTATTTTTTCTACTTTATCATTTTATACGTTTTATCTTATCGATTTCATTTATGTTTCTTTTGTCTTTTTAATCTTCTTAACCTCTTTTTTTAACTCTAACTTCTTTTCTCTTATTCTCTTATTTAACTTATTCAATTATTTAATCTATTTAATTATTTATTTTTTACTTTATTTTATTTAAAATCTTTAAACTCGTAAACAGGAGTGAAACATTATTCTTTTATTTTTTTATTTACTTTATTGTTTCCAGTTTTCTTATTTTTTAAAACATTTCCACAAATAATTTTAAACATATTTTATATATTTTGGATTTTTTGAGTTTTATCTCCAACAGGAAGCGTCGCCCTTATTAGGGCATAAAAACAAATATATGTGTTTTATCTCCTGCTGAAAGTTTAAAGGTTTAATTTGTTCTTTTTCTTCTTTGAACGACGTTAACGAGAAAGCTGCTGATTGGTTAATTGGTTAATTGACTGACTCTCTGATTGGTCGGTGGGTTGCAGGCATGTCCAGAGGGAAGTCTGTGATTGGCTCTCTCAGCATTATGGGCGGGAGCAGCGGGCCTCCGTACGACCGCGCTCACGTGACCGGAGCGTCGTCCAGCAGCTCGTCGAGCACGAAGGGAACGTACTTCCCCCCGGTGAGGAAACGACCACATTCACCGTTACACACTTCCTGTTTCACTGGGAAACAAGGGAGGGCTTTTATTTTGAAAGGACAAATAGACAAAAACTCATCTTCAGTGAAGGGCAACAAAGAATTTCATCTGATGTGGGAGGGGTCAGTAAAAAGAAGGAAAGGAAGGAAGGAAAGGATGGAGGGAGGGAGGGAGAGAAGGATAGAAGGAAGGAACGAAGGGGGGAAAGATATAAGGAAGGAGGGAAGGAAGGATAGATTGAAAGGAGGGATGGAAGAAATGAGGGAGGGAGGGAGGGAAGGAAGGATAGAAGGAAGGAGGGAGGGAGGGAGGGATGGAAGGAAGGAAGGATAGAAGGAGGGAGGGAGGGAAGGAAGTAAGGAAGGATAGAAGGAGGGTGGGAAGGAAGGATAGAAGGAGGGAGAGATGAAAGGAAGGAAGGATAGATGGAGGGAAGGATAGAAGGAAGGAGGGAGGGAGGGAAAGATATAAGGAAGGACAGATGGAAGGGAAGGAAGGATAGATGAGGGAAAGAAGGAAGGATAGAAGAAAGGAGGGAGGGAGGGAAGGAAGGATAGAAGGAAGGAGGGAGGGAAGGAAGGAAGGTGGAATGAAACGTGTTGTCTTCCTCCTCAGGTCTTTTATTTTGAAACTTAAATGAAACATCCTGTCTTCCTCCTCAGATCTTGAACCCTCCTCCGTCTCCGGCTACGGTTCGTTCTCAGTACACCATGGAGTTCGGTTATTCCTCCAACAGCCCCTCCACCCATCGATCCTACAGGTAACCCCCCCCCCAAACCCTACCCCTAACCCTCCACCCATCGATCCTACAGGTAACCCCCCCCCCCAACCCTACCCCTAACCCTCCACCCATCGATCCTACAGGTAACCCCTAACCCCCCCCCCAACCCTAACTCCCCCTCCCCAACCCTCCACCCATCGATCCTACAGGTAACCCCTAACCCCCCCCCCAACCCTAACTCCCCCTCCCCAACCCTCCACCCATCGATCCTACAGGTAACCCCCCCCCCCCCCCCGACCCTAACCCCCCCCCAACCCTCCACCCATCGATCCTACAGGTAACCCCCCCCCCCAACCCTACCCCTAACCCTCCACCCATCGATCCTACAGGTAACCCCCCCCCCCAACCCCACCCCCAACCCTCCACCCATCGATCCTACAGGTAACCCCCCCCCCTCCCCAACCCTAACCCCACCCCCAACCCTCCACCCATCGATCCTACAGGTAACCCCCCCCCCACAACCCTAACCCTCCACCCATCGATCCTACAGGTAACCCCCCCCCCCCCCGACCCTAACTCCCCCCCCAACCCTAACTCCCCCTCCCCAACCCTCCACCCATCGATCCTACAGGTAACGCTGTCAGTTAATTATTTAAGTATGAAATCATCAAAAAAAGACTAAAAGATGATGTTTTGTGTTTTAATCTGTAAATAATTTTTTTCAGTTAAGAAAAATTTTATTTTGTTTTTTAATCATCGTTGTCCAAAACCCTTTTAAATTCAATAACATGAACCTTTAAACAACCTCTCTTTTTTTTTACAGCATTTTTGTCCTTAATTTCTATTTAAATATTAAATCGTCACATTTTTAAAACATTTCTCCTTAAATAAAAAAGACTAAAAGATGTGTTTTGTGTTTTAATGTATAACTTTTTCAATTTAAAAAAATTCATTGTTTTTTGTTTTTTTCTCCTAGTCTCCTAAATCTTTTTTTTCGTCTTCCATACATTGTGTATTTAAATATGAAATAATCTCATTTCTCTCTCTCTCTCTCTCTCTGTCTCTCTCTCTCTGTCTCTGTCTCTGTCTCTCTCTCTCTCTCTCTCTCTCTGTCTCTCTCTCTCTCTCTCTCTGTCTCTCTCTCTCTCTCTCTCTCTCTCTCTCAGCTATCGGCCGTATACGTACCGTCACTTCGCCCCCCCCACGACCCCCTGCAGCACCGACGTCTGCGACAGCGACTACACGCCGGGCCGCCGGGCGCCGCTCAAGTCCAGCGCCGCCTCGGCCGCCGCCGCCGCCGCCAAGGGCTACACCAGCGACCTCAACTACGACTCGGAGCCGTTCCCGCCGCCGCCGACGCCGCGCAGCCAGTACCTGTCCGCCGAGGAGAACTGTGAGAGCTGCCCCCCCTCGCCTTACACCGAGCGCAGCTACTCCCACCACCTCTACCCGCCCCCCCCCTCGCCCTGCACGGACTCCTCGTGAGCCTCACCGACCCCCGACCCTTCACCCCTTCACCCCGTCACCCCCACCTCCGCACAGCTCCGCCCCCCCCTCACTGTAAATAGCAATTGTGCATATCTGAGGTTAAAAATGGGAAGAGAGACTGAAGCAGGACGAAAAAAGGAAAAAAAAAAAAAAGAGGAACGGGAGCTGCAGAACATTTGTACATTGAAAAAAAGAGAAAAAGCATATTTATATATTTTCTATACAGTGTTTACTGATAATGCCATAGAGGTTTGTATTAAGAAATTTGTACATTTTTTTAAGAAAAAAGGTTTTATTATTAAAATCATCACAAATATTAAGTTGCCTTAAAGCAGAGAGACGAGGCCGAAGGACAGGAAGCACAGCGAGGACGTTTAACTTATCTGAAGCCAAATATTCAAAATAAAAGCATCAAACAGCTACGAGACGCCGCCGGGGGGGGGGGGGGGGGAGGAGAGAGGGGGGGGGGGGGTGAGCCCGAGCCCCGGCGGCGGCCATGCTGTCTGTCGTTACCATGGAAACTGGATCAGGAGTTTTCAGAAAATGTGGTACTGGGTTTTTTTTTTTTTTTTTTACCTCCTCTTTGTTTTTACGAAACGGTTCGAAGGAGTCACGAAATATTTATTTAGTTGAAGACGCTGCTGCAGGGCGTTGCCATGGAGACGGCGGCGTTGCCATGGAGACGGCAGAATTAAATGCTCAAGTTTCTGGTGCAAAAAAAAAAAACCCTTAAAATGTTTCTGTATAATCTACGAGCTGCTGGTTAGAAACGTCTCAACGATCTGTTTCCTCCGACACGTTTCTCTTTATGAGCAGAAATGAGTTTTTAGTGCGCTAGTCATTTAAATACTAAAATCAACGTGATGCAGATTCTCGTCTCTGTTTAGCAGAAACTACGAATTAAACACTAAAAAACAACAGTTGGACGTTAAAAACTCTGCTGTACGAACTATAAACTATAAACAGTAGAATCAGCGTCGTGTGCAGAAGGAAACATTTTGTACGAACTTTAATCTTCGTGCTGCAAACTAGAATTTTTTCTTTTTACGTTCAACAGTAGAAACTTTCTTCGTATCAGAAACTACAAACTAGCATCTACGTGCTGCAGGTTAGAAACTCTGTTGTACGAACTCTCAACGTCGTGGGCAGATGAAAACATTTCGTACGGAACATCTCGTGAACTGTACGTGTTCTCGTCTACGCGCCGTTCAGCAGGAACTACGAATCGAACACTAGAAAACAAAAGACGGCACGTTAGCATCTCTGCTGTACGAACTAGAATCAGCGTCGTCTGCAGGAGGAAACATTTCGTACGAACTGTAATCTCGTACACATGAAAACTTTTTTTGAGCTCGTTTTTCTTTTTACGTACAACAAATATGTCGTGTGCAGTAGAAGCTTCTTCAAACAGTAATCGTAGTCTGAGCTCAGGATAACGTTTAAATAATCAACTATCTTCGTACGAACTGTAATCTACGTGCTGCTCTTTACAAACATCTTCGTACACAGAAACTTTTTTTGTGTGTTGTAGAAACTTTTAGCTCAGCGGAAACTTTCGGAAACATTTCGTACGAACTCTAATCTTCGTGCTACAAACTAGATTTGTTTCTTTTTCACGTACGAATTTTGTGCAGTAGAAATTTCTTCGTATCAGAAACTACAAACTAGAATCTACAAGCTGCTCGTTAGAAACTCTGCTGTACGAACTCTCAGCGTTGTCTGCAGAAGGAAACATTTCGTACGTAACGTCTCGTGAACTGTACGTTTTGTCATCTACGAACTAAAGCGCTAACGTAGAATCTTTGATCTTCACATGAATATAAGCTGCGTCTCTTTTGCACCAGAAACTTGCGAACTAAACTTTTTTTATGTAATTCACGTCGTTCAAAAAAACGTCGGAGACAAACATCGTGACTCACATCCTTAAACAGATCGGACAGGATTCAAACCAAAACGTACGCTTTGTGTTTTTCTCGTGTTTTTAAACGTTCGAATGCTCGACTGCAAACCGTCGGATCGTGAATCGCGACCCCAAAGCTGCACAGCGAAAGAAAAAAAACGCTTTCATCGAGGTTTTTTTTTTCAATTTTTACGTTGTTTTTTTTTATTTTACGTTTTTTTTTAATTTTTACGTTTTTTTAAAAAAAAATTACGTTTTTTTTTTCTCGTTAACGCGGAGGAAAAGTTTCTCACCAACAACACGATCTTGTGCCTGACCAGTTCCACATCTTCATATCTTCTTATTTTTATGTTTTTTGTGACTTTGAGGAAACGCGAAGCCCACTAAATGCTAAATAGTATTTTTGTACCACATATTGTGTAGATATCGTATTTATAAGCTATATAGAAAAAAATCATTGTAAATCTATCCATTGAACTCTTGCAGTACTTTTCATTCCGTCTTTTTTTATAATTGCCTCGTTATATATTTTTCTACCGAGAATCCTCCAAACGTACGGCGACAATCTCCGCTAGCAGTCAGAAGAACATCCAGGTTCTGGTTCTGGTTCTGGCTCTGGTTCTGGTTCTGGTTCTGGTTCTTTGTTTCAGTGTCTGTTCATGTAAAGTTTTTTAAAAATCAGATGTTTGAAGGACTGTTTGTGCCAAAATAATCTACTTTTTTTTTTTTTTTTTAATCGGTATGGAGGCAAAGCTGAGTCAAAAAATTAAACAAGCAAACAAACCCTGCAGCCGGGACCAGAGGAACGCTCTGGTTTTTATTTTTATTTTATTTTTTATTCTGTTGCCTTGCTCTTCTATTTCTTATTTTATTTTATTTCTTTTTTTTTTTATTATTATTTTATTCTTTTTTTTTGTTTTATTCTGTTGCCTTACTCTTCTTTTTTTAATTAAATTTTTATTTTATTTTTAATTTTTTAATTTTTTTTTTCTGTTGCTTTGCTGTTCTTTTTTTTTAAATTTCATTTTATTTTATCTTTATTTTAATTTTTTTATTCTATTTTCTTGTTGTTCTATTTTTAATTTTTTTAATTTAATTTAATTTTTATTTTTTTATTTCATTTTTTTTTATTCTGCCTTGCTGTTCTGGTTTTTATTTTATTTTATTTTATTATTTTGTAACCCTGTTCTTGTCTTTGCTTCTCGTGACGATCAGAAATATATTTTTCAACACGTCTTGTTTCATCTTTTCATCGTCAGACGAACTTTTTCACTTTTTCACTTTTTCACTTTTTCGGGTTTGTTTGTTTTTTCAGCTTCTGGAGAAAAAAAAGAGAAAAATATAAAAGAGAAGAGAAAACTGAACACCAGCATGAATCAGACAATCTTAAAGCTTTACAAACACGTCACACATGGTTTTATTTTAATGAGTTTTTTCTTTTTACACTGAAAGCACAAAAATCATCTCGCAGTAGAAACATAAACATAACCCTCACAGTTAAACTCTTTATAGGCTTTATTTTATTTAATAGTCCACAGCATCTGTAAAAGAAACAGAAATGATGATTCGAGTCGAGTTTCATTAAATATTTTTCAGATTCTTCACGAAAAATATGAAACCTGAGTTTTGGTTTTTGATTCTTTAATGATTTAAAAATATATAGAAGTTAAAAACTGAGCAAAAGGTTTAATTATGAATCTGACGTTGAGATGATTTCACCTGTTTCCTGATTTAAAGAAACTTCATAGAAATAAACCAGATAAAGCTTTGAGTGAGACGCTCATGTAAAAAGAAAATTAGGCCGTATGGAGTCCCTGAAGTGTCAAGATTTGATAATTTTTTAATATCTTGTGTTAATTTGCTTTTAGGAGACTTATTATCTTCTGCACACAGCTCAGATTGGACATTTAAATTATTAAAAACAGCAGCTTTTTATTCCCAAATCATAATTCTGATACTTATTTTACACACTAAATGATTTTAGTTTTGCTCCCAAATTATCTGAAGAATGATTTTAAAGGAAATCCTCAAATAATTATAATTTATTACAAATTAAATGTTTGACTAAATAACTTCAAGTGAACAAATTACAAGATAAAAAATTGATTAAAATCAGTTTAACGTATAATTTAGTCTCCCCGCTGCCTCCGTACATGTTGCTCAGCTGCAGCCTCCAGATCAGTTTCAGCTCATTAAACCTTTTATTTAGTTTTATGGGAGACGTTCTCATTATTCTCTAACTGCACTTTACAGTTTAGTTTATTTTATTTTATTTTATTTCTGGTACCGAGTCGTCGTGTTTGTCTCAGCTGGAGTCGGACCGGAGGACCGGAGGAGCATGTTCCGGTTTATTAAGAAATGTTTTTCAGAAAAGTCCGAAAATAAAATTAATCCACCGAGAGTTTTTTTGAGTCTGTAAAAAATCTTTCTGATAAATTTTTTTTTTAAATTCAGTTTTTGTTTTGTTCTTATTTTCCTCTTTAAGTTCAGAAACATGAAACCTCACATTCATTACTTCAGTTTTACATCAGTTTGTCCTTCTTTGTCTTCCGTACGGCTTTCACATTATTTTCTGTTTTAATCAAAAATACAGAAAAATAAAGTTTAACATGAAAAAACATCAAAAATATGAAATAAAGAAATAAATGGAATAAAAGTTTTTACCTTCCTGTCGTCCTCCCTTCCTTCCTTCCTTCCTTCCTTCCTTCTATCTGTCCTTCCTCTCTCCTTCTCTCCTTCTTCTCTCTTTCCTCCCTTCCTTCTTTCCTCCTACCCTCCTAGCTTCCTTCCTTATTTACTTCTTTCCTCCTTCCTTCCTTCCTCCCTCCCTTCTACCTTCCTTCCTTCCTTCTTTCTTTTACCCCCTTCCTTCCCTCCGTCCTCCCTCCCTCACTCCTTTCCTTCCTTCCTTCCTTCTTTCTTTCCTTCCTCCCTTTCCTTCTTCCCTTCCTCTTTTCCTTTCTCCCTCCCTCGTTCCTTATTTCCTCCGTCCTTCCTTCCTTCTCTCCTTCCTTCCTTCTTTCTTCCCTCCCTCCTTCTCTTTCTTTCCTCCCCCCTACCTTCCTTCCTTCCTTCTTTCCTCCGTCCTTCCTTCTTTCTTCCCTCCCTCCCTCCCTCCCTCCTCCTCTCTTTCTTTCCTCCCCCTACCTTCCTTCCTTCCTTCTTTCCTCTGTCCTTCCTTCCTTTCCTTCCTCCCTCCTTCCTTCCCTTCCTTCCCTTCCTTCCTTCCTTCCTTTCAGTGAGTGTCCTATAAAGGGTTAAACATGTCTGAGGTTAAAAAGCTTCACAGGTTTATTTTATTTTGAAGGTTTTTTGACGAACAGACGAAAGAAAGGGGGATGAAGAGCTGAAAACAGGAAGTAGAAAGAAAAGAAGCGAGGGATGAAATGAGTTCATTTAAAGCACTTTTCTGTCTCCAGCTGATCGGAGGCTCGTCTCCTCGGTGCTTCTCGGAGGAAACGACCAACATTTGGTTCTTTCATGTTTTTATACGATGAAACGTTAGCGGAGCCTCATCAGCTGTTTGTAACGCGTCACATGACCTTTATTTTTTATTTCCTGTTTTTTGTTGAATATAAAGTGAGTGAACTTTTACCCCGAGTGTCTGTTTGATGATTTATAGAGAAGAAGAAGAAGAAGAGAAGGAAGAGGAGACATGAGGTAATAATCAATGGAGGAAGGAAGAAAGGGAGGATGGGATGATGGAAGGAAGGAAAGGAGGGAGGAAGGATGGGATGAAGGAAGGAAGGGAGCAAAGGAGGAGGGAGGGAAGGAAGGAAAGGAGGGAGGAAGGCAGTAAGGAGGGGAAGAAGGAAGGAAGGAAATAAAGGGAAAGAAGGAAAGATGGAAGGAAGGGAGCAAAGGAGGAAGGAAGGAGGGAGGAAATAAGGTAGGATGGGATGATGGAAGGAAGGCTGGAAATAAGGAGGGAGGGAAGGAAGGAAAGGAGGGAGGAAGGCAGTAAGGAGGGGAAGAAGAAAGGAAAGAAATAAAGGGAAGAAGGAAAGATGGAAGGAAGGAAGGGAGCAAAGGAGGAAGGAAGGAGGGAAAGGAGGGAGGAAATAAGGTAGGATGGGATCATGGAAGGAAGGAAGGAAAGGAGGGAGGAAGGATGGAAATAAGGAAGTAAGGAAAGATGGAAGTGACTGATCTTCATGCTGGAGGATTTCTACAGTAATAAAAAGTAAAGTCAGAGTGGACCTGCAGCTCTTCATACTTCACATCAACTCATCAAACTTCAGGTACGACTAACATTTAAAAATACATACATAAAATAAAGATTAATAAAAGATTAAATATATATTAAAGAGAGAATAGAATAAAGTGAGATGTTAGTAAAGGAGTAAAAGTAAATTAAAACATATAAAAGATGATTCATGAAGAAGAAACAATAAAATATAAACATAAAAGTCTGAATATTAAAACAGGCTGAATAATAAATAAAAGGCAGATTAATAATTAAAAAGATAAAGTCTTAAATTTGCTTTTAAAAGAATATAATAAATAAATAAAACATCTACACAATAGGCAAAAATAGTCAGTAAATAAACAAGTATTAGAGCTTACTTTAAAATGTCAATAAAACATAAATAACTATAATCTGAGTCACTGGAGTTAAGTTAAGTTTTAATTCAAAATCCATTAAAACATATATTAAACCACAGTATGAGTTAAAGGTTACTGTAGCTGCTGTTATCACTGCTCAGCTGTTTAATCTGTTATCAGACATCAGAATAATAAAACTATAAACATGTTAGTGATATAAGAGGGAGGAACCGCCAAGAAATGAAACCTTGCTTTATTTTTACGCGCCGCTTCTCTTCTGAGTATTGCGGTAAAGGAAATGTTTGCTTGTTAACCGCGCCGCTTCTCTTCCGGGTATTACGGTAAAGGAACCCTATCTCCTTAGCCACGCCCCCTGCCTCCTCTGTGTGCGCGGTGATTGGCCGCGCTGCTGTCACATGACCGGAGAGCAGCAGGAAGAAGAAGCTTCGGCCGCAGGAAAAAAAAGGTGAGGAAATAAACAAAATGGAAACTATTCATTTTATATGATAAAACCAGCGCAGACACTCTGAACACGGCGTCGGTTAGCAGCTCGTCGTGTCATCTACCGGAGCCTGTTACCATGACACTGCTGCGACCGTTAGATTTTTAATACGACGCGCTTTTTTTTTTAAAGATCGTGAACGCGCATAGAAAGTGAAAATATGACCGTTTCTAACCTTAAACTCATAAAATCGGATTAAAATGAATAAAATCAGATGAATTAACCGTTAATTAATCCGTTAGTATGTTTATTAATCAGCTGATATCAGTCAGGACTCGATGTTAAACACGTTTAAAGCTTAAAACAAGCTTTACCTGTTAAAATATAACATTAATAATATCAGCTGTAACATCATCACATCATATTAATCTATGTTTATATTTTATATCAAACATTTAAACGTTTATTTTTGTTTATTTTAGGCCTCAAACAGGGAATTTCCCACCGATGCGACGTCACGATGAATGACGCAAAGACGTCACTGTAGTACAGTTACAGGTACTAGTACTACACTGTAGTACTGTTAGAGGTACTAGTACTACACTGTAGTACAGTCTGAGGTACTAGTACTTTACTGCAGTACAGTTAGAGGTACTAGTACTTTACTGTAGTACAGTTAGAGGTACTAGTACTATACTGTAGTACAGTTAGAGGTACTAGTACTATACTGTAGTACAGTTAGAGGTACTAGTACTTTACTGTAGTACAGTTAGAGGTACTAATACTTCATGTAGTACAGTTAGAGGTACTAGTACTATACTGTAGTACAGTTAGAGGTACTAATACTACACTGTAGTACAGTTAGAGGTACTAGTACTTTACTGTAGTACAGTTAGAGGTACTAGTACTTTACTGTAGTACAGTTAGAGGTACTAATACTTCATGTAGTACAGTTAGAGGTACTAGTACTATACTGTAGTACAGTTAGAGGTACTAATACTACACTGTAGTACAGTTAGAGGTACTTGTACTTCATGTAGTACAGTTAGAGGTACTAGTACTATACTGTAGTACAGTTAGAGGTACTAATACTATACTGTAGTACAGTTAGAGGTACTAATACTATACTGTAGTACAGTTAGAGGTACTAGTACTACACTGTAGTACAGTTTGAGGTACTAGTACTTTACTGCAGTACAGTTAGAGGTACTAGTACTTTACTGTAGTACAGTTAGAGGTACTAGTACTATACTGTAGTACAGTTAGAGGTACTAGTACTATACTGTAGTACAGTTAGAGGTACTAGTACTTTACTGTAGTACAGTTAGAGGTACTAATACTTCATGTAGTACAGTTAGAGGTACTAGTACTATACTGTAGTACAGTTAGAGGTACTAATACTACACTGTAGTACAGTTAGAGGTACTAGTACTTTACTGTAGTACAGTTAGAGGTACTAGTACTTTACTGTAGTACAGTTAGAGGTACTAATACTTCATGTAGTACAGTTAGAGGTACTAGTACTATACTGTAGTACAGTTAGAGGTACTAATACTACACTGTAGTACAGTTAGAGGTACTTGTACTTCATGTAGTACAGTTAGAGGTACTAGTACTATACTGTAGTACAGTTAGAGGTACTAATACTATACTGTAGTACAGTTAGAGGTACTAATACTATACTGTAGTACAGTTAGAGGTACTAGTACTACACTGTAGTACAGTTTGAGGTACTTGTACTTTACTGCAGTACAGTTTGAGGTACTAGTACCTTACTGTAGTACAGTTTGTGGTACTGGTACTTTACTGTAGTACAGTTTGAGGTACTTGTACTTTACTGCAGTACAGTTTGAGGTACTAGTACTTTACTGTAGTACAGTTTGAGGTACTTGTACTTTACTGCAGTAGAGTTTGAGGTACTAGTACTTTACTGTAGTACAGTCTGAGGTACTAGTACTTTATTGTAGTACAGTCTGAGGTACTAGTACTTTACTGTAGTACAGTTAGAGGTACTTGTACTTACTGCAGTACAGTTAGAGGTACTAGTACTTTATTGTAGTACAGTCTGAGGTACTTGTACTTCATGCAGTACAGTTAGAGGTACTTGTACTTACTGCAGTACAGTCTGAGGTACTAGTACTTTACTGTAGTACAGTTAGAGGTACTTGTACTTACTGCAGTACAGTTAGAGGTACTAGTACTTTACTGTAGTACAGTTAGAGGTACTAGTACTTTACTGTAGTACAGTTTGAGGTACTTGAACTTTATGCAGTAGAGTTTGAGGTACTAGTACTTTACTGTAGTACAGTTTGTAGTACAGTACTGTAATACTGCAGTACTTTTACTGTAATACTGCATACTACATCACTATAATACTGCAGTACTTTTACTGTAATACTGCATACTACATCACTATAATACTGCAGTACTTTTACTGTAATACTGCATACTACATCACTATAATACTGCAGTACTTGTACTGTAGTACTGTAC
>NC_070600.1:25416439-25446439 GCF_027409825.1 Scomber japonicus | reverse complement strand
CTCTTCATGTTTCAGGTATAAAATCATCACAGAGAAACCGTCGGGAACGATCTCCGGTCATCAGAAGTGTGAGAACGGGAAGATCGAGTGGAGCACCGAGATGCCGGTTTCCTGCAGCCTGTCCAAGTACGTGATTAGTGATTATTTTATTTATGTATAAACCTGAACACTGTGATAAATGTGAGTTATAACCTAATTGTCACATTTCAGCAATTTTTGGGTTTTTCTCTGCTTAAAAAATAAATGTAATTTCAACCTTTAAGATCCCAAAACACATCTGACAGGAGAAGAAGAGATTTCTCTGAGTAATAATTAATGATTATTGGATCTATAAAACATCAGAAATGTGAGTTTTTTTGTCATCTGTCTCATAAATTAAGAAAATGCAATTTAATGTCATTGCAACTTTTAAAGCTGCAGTTGGTAAGTCTTATAAAAGTAACTTTTTGTCATATTTGCTCAGACTGTCACTATGTAAAGATTCATTACATGAAACTAGTCATCTGTTAAAGGACCAGGCTCATTTAGCCCCGCCTACTGCTCCTACTGAACCAATCAGAGCCAGGATTGTGTCTGATGGAGTATCTGACAGCTGTCAATCACTGCTCAGGCACACAGCCCCCTCCCCTTCCTCCTCACAGGCCCCTCCCCCTTCATCCTCACAGGCCCCTCCCCTTCATCCTCACAGGCCCCTCCCCCTTCATCCTCACAGGCCCCTCCCCCTTCATCCTCACAGGCCCCTCCCCTTCATCCTCACAGGCCCCTCCCCCTTCATCCTCACAGGCTCCTCCCCCTTCCTCCTCACAGCCCCTTCCTCCTCACAGGCTCCTCCCCCTTCCTCCTCACAGCCCCTTCCTCCTCACAGGCTCCTCCAAAAGTTGTCAGATTTGAGCAAATGTATTTATTTTTAATTTCTTGCCCCCCCAGGGGTCTGCAGAGCCTCCTGACCCCGGTGCTGGCTAACATCCTGGAGGCGGACCAGGAGAAGTGTTGGGGCTTCGATCAGTTCTTCGCTGAGACCAACGACATCCTGCATCGCACCGTGGTCTACGTGTTCAGCCTGCAGCAGGCCACGCTGCACCACGTCTACATCCACGAGTACAACACGTACGTACTCATCTTCATCACTATCTATAACTCATCTTCATCACTATCTATAACTCATCTCAGCCTGCAGCAGGCCACGCTGCACCACGTCTACATCCACGAGTACAACACGTACGCTGCTTCAGCTATTACTCATCCTCATCACTATCTATAACTCATCCTCATCATCCTCATCATCTTCATCACTATCTATAACTCATCTTCATCACTATCTATAACTCATCTTCATCACTATCTATAACTCATCCTCATCATCTTCATCATCTTCATCACTATCTATAACTCATCCTCATCATCCTCATCATCTTCATCACTATCTATAACTCATCTTCATCACTATCTATAACTCATCTTCATCACTATCTATAACTCATCCTCATCATCCTCATCATCTTCATCACTATCTATAACTCATCTTCATCACTATCTATAACTCATCTTCATCACTATCTATAACTCATCTTCATCACTATCTATAACTCATCCTCATCATCCTCATCATCTTCATCACTATCTATAACTCATCTTCATCACTATCTATAACTCATCTTCATCACTATCTATAACTCATCCTCATCTTCATCACTATCTATAACTCATCTTCATCACTATCTATAACTCATCTTCATCATCAATCTATACCTCACTATCTATAGCTCATCTTCATCATCTTCATCATCATCCTGACTATCTATAGCTCATCATCTATTACTCATCTTCATCATCACCCTCATCTATACCTCCTCATCATCTTCACTATCTATACCTCATCTTCATCATTATCTATAACTCATCATCTTCATCATCATCTTCACTATCTATACCTCATCTTCATCATCATCAATCTATACCTCACTATCTATAGCTCATCCTCATCTTCATCATCCTCATCATCAGTATATCTGCTGATCAATAGTTTCTCTGGTTTTATCCAAACTGTCAAATATTAAATTTACCAAAATAAAAGCAACAAATTCTCTGATGTTAGAATTCTCTGATGTTTGGTGCTTTTATTTTGAAATAAAACCCCAACTGAGATTATTCATACAACTCATTTCTTATTGATCAGTTGAATCAGTTTCCTGTTGATCGATAGAAAATTGATCAGCAGATATTTTAATAATCGATTAACATTAACCAAATTCTCTGATTCAGCTTCTTAACCCTTTATTGGGCAAATAATTATATTTGGTAACTTCTGTAAATATCCCAAAATATCCTTCCTTCCTTTCCTTCCTTTCCTTCCTTCCTTCCTTCCTTTCCTTCCTCCCTGCCTTCTTTCTTCCCTTCCTCTTTTCCTTTCTCCCTCCCTTGTTCCTTATTTCCTCCGTCCTTCCTTCCTTTCCTTCCGTCCATCTGTCCTTCCTCCCTCCCTCCTTCTCTCCTCCCTTCCTTCTTTCCTTCCTCCATCCCCCTTTCTTCTTCCTTCCTTCCTTCCTTCCTTCCATCTGTTCTTCCTCCCTCCCTCCTTCTCTCCTCCCTTCCTTCTTTCCTTCCTCCATCCCCCTTTCTTCTTCCTTTCTTCCTTCTTTCTTCCCCTCCTCCCTCCCTCCTTCTCTCTTTCTTTCCTCCCCCCTACCTTCCTTCCCTTCCTTCCTTCCTTCCCTTCCTTCCTTCCTTCCTTCCTTCCTTCCTTCCTTCCTTCCTTTCCTTCCGTCCATCTGTCCTTCCTCCCTCCCTCCTTCTCTCCTCCCTTCCTTCTTTCCTTCCTCCATCCCCCTTTCTTCTTCCTTCCTTCCTTCCTTCCTTCCATCTGTTCTTCCTCCCTCCCTCCTTCTCTCCTCCCTTCCTTCTTTCCTTCCTCCATCCCCCTTTCTTCTTCCTTTCTTCCTTCTTTCTTCCCCTCCTCCCTCCCTCCTTCTCTCTTTCTTTCCTCCCCCCTACCTTCCTTCCCTTCCTTCCTTCCTTCCCTTCCTTCCTTCCTTCCTTCCTTCCTTCCTTCCTTCCTTCCTTTCCTTCCATCCATCTGTCCTTCCTCCCTCCCTCCTTCTCTCCTACCCTCCTTCTTTCCTTCCTCCGTCCTTCCTTCCTTCTTTCCTTCCTCCATCCCCCTTTCTTCTTCCTTCCTTCCTTCCTTCCCTTCCTTCCTTCCTTCTTTCCTCCGTCCTTCCTCCCTCCTTCCTTCCTTCCCTTCCTCCCTCCTTCCTGCCTTCCTTCCTTCCTTCCTTCCAATGAGTGTCCTATAAAGGGTTAAACATGAATATTTTCTGCTTTCCTTCGTGAATAAACCCGATAACTGATCTATAACTGACCGGGTGTGGTTCCTCTGCTGTCCACAGGGCGGCGCTGTTCCAGGAGCTGCTCTCCCGTCGGACCAGCATCCCGCTACACAACCAGGAGCTGCTGTACGAGGGCCGGCGGCTGGTCCTGGACCCCCAACCGCCAGGCCAAGACCTTCCCCAAGACCTCCAGAGATAATCCCATCATGCTGGTCAGCCGCGAGTCCGTCGCCACCGTCGGACTCATCTTTGAAGACCGTACGTAGACCTTCCTTCTTTCTGTCCTTCCTTCCTCTCTCCTTCCTCCCTCCCTCCCTCCCTTCCTTCTTAGTTTAAACTCTTAGCGTCGGACTCATCTTTGAAGACCGTACGTAGACGCAGCTTCCTGTCGTACACGCAGCTTCCTGTCGTACACGCAGCTTCCTGTCGTACACGCAGCTTCCTGTCGTACACGCAGCTTCCTGTCGTAGACGCAACTTCCTGTCGGCCTCACGGGTCAAAACCCAGTCTGTTCTGACTGTTCCTTCTTTCCTCCCTTTTCCTTCCTTCTGTCCTTCTTTTCTCTCTCCTTCAGTCCTTCCTTCCTTCTGTCCTTCCTTTCTCTCTCCTTCCTCCCTTCATTTTTTCCTCCCTCCCTCCTTCCTTCCTGCCTTCCTTTCTTCCTCCCTTCTGTCCTTCCTTCCTTGTCCTTCTTTCCTCCCTTCCTTCCTTCCTTCTGTCCTTCCTTCCTCTCTCCTTCCTCTTTTTCTCCCTTCCTCCTTCCCTCCTACCTTCCTTCCTTCCTTCTTTCCTCGATCCAGAAATAATGCTGATAAATGATTTTATAGTCTGAACATAAAGATAATTATCAGCATAATAATTCAAAATAAGATCATATAAATATATAATTAATAGATAAATACAGACATATTCCATCAATATGTGTCAAATACGTAAATTAGACACTTTTAAATCTACGGCTGCAAAGATGAGAAATAAAATATAGTAGAAATGATGTCATGAGTTCAGTTTGACTCTAACTAAAGATTATAAAGATTATAAAGTGATTATGTTTCTTCACAGCGAGTCCTCCTAAAGTTCAGCCTCGCTACGACCTCGACCTGGACGCCAGCTACGCTAAGGTAAGGACTCTTTAACTGGCTGCCTTTTAATTTGAAGGGGACAGGAAGTGAAACCGTGTTAACTCTTGGTGTGCTACAAGCTGCCTTTTTAAGTTGAAGGGGACAGGAAGTGAAACCGTGTTAACTCTTGGTGTGCTGCTAGCTGCCTTTTAATTTGAAGGGGAAGTGAAACTGTGTTAACTCTTAATGTGCTACTAGCTGCCTTTTAATTTGAAGGGGGAAGTGAAACCGTGTTAACTCTTAATGTGCTACTAGCTGCCTTTTAATTAGAAGGGGACAGGAAGTGAAACTGTTAACTCTTAATGTGCTACTAGCTGCCTTTTAATTTGAAGGGGGAAGTGAAACCTTGTTAACTCTTAATGTGCTACTAGCTGCCTTTTAATTAGAAGGGGACAGGAAGTGAAACTGTTAACTCTTAATGTGCTGCTAGCTGCTTTTTTAATTTGAAGGGGACAGGAAGTGAAACCGTGTTAACTCTTAATGCGCTACTAGCTGCCTTTTAATTTGAAGGGGACAGGAAGTGAAACTGTTAATTCTTAATGTGCTACTAGCTGCCTTTTAATTTGAAGGGGACAGGAAGTGAAACCGTGTTAACTCTTAATTTGAAGGGGACAGGAAGTGAAACTGTTAACTGTTGGTGTGCTGCTAGCTGCCTTTTTTAATTTGAAGGGGACAGGAAGTGAAACCGTGTTAACTCTTAATGTGCTGCTAGCTGCCTTTTAATTTGAAGGGGACAGGAAGTGAAACTGTTAACTCTTGATGTGGCGTCCAGACGTTTGCAGGGGACGTGGGACATCTGTGGAAGACGTCGGAGTCTCTGCTGGTTTATCAGGAGCTGGTGAGGAAAGGAGTCCGAGGCCTCATGTGAGTTTATTAACCTTTAAATCTCATCCTTTCTTTACTCGGAGAGAAAGAAAGAGAAGAAAACATCCTGTAGGGAGAAAGAAATAAGAAGGAAACATTACAACAAGTCTGAAAGAAAGAAAAAAGAAATAAAAGGAAAAGAGAAAAATGACCCAAAAAAAGAAATAAAGGGAAAAATGACAGAACAAAGGAAGAAAGAAAAAATAGAAAGAAAAAAAGAAAGAATGACAGAAAAGTGTGAAAAGAAGGAAAGAAAAATTACAAAAAAAATAGAAAGAAAGAAACAGAAGGAAAAATGAATAAATGACAGAAAGCTGTAATATTTAGTTAATAATTATATTGTAATAACTTTAGTCGACATTGTGAAACTAATTAAACTCTTTAAATAAAATTAAATGTTTGAAATATGACAGATTACATGTTACTGATGTTTAATGAGTTATTGACTGATTGATGGATGGATGGATGGATTAATTGATTAATTGACTAACTGATTGCTGCAGAGAGCTGATGAAGGAAGATTACTCAGAGATTCAACACAAGAAGTCAGAAGTGTTTCATCTGTGTAACTGCTGCACGCAGATACTGGAGAGGACCGAGCAGCTGTGAGTCACACATACAGCTTTATATTCATATTATCATCATTATATCATTAATATATTATTATTATATCATCATTATATTATTAAGAGTCAGTCATACATCTTTATATTCATATTATATCACTAATATCATTATACTATCATACTGTTAATCACACATTAATATATCATCATCATATTATCATCAGATCATCATTATATTATCACTATTATACTGTTAATCACACGTCAGCATCATCACTGTGAGACGGAGTCATGTGACTGCTGCTGATCACATGACGTGTGTTGCAGGTTCGAGGTGATGATGCAAGCCAACATGATGTCATCAGAGTACGACGAGATCTCAGACATGCACAAGAAAGTAGTGAGAGTGAGTCTCTGAACCTGAACCCTGAAAACCCCCAAAACCCCCTAACCCTGAACCCTGAACCCCTCTAACCCCCCTAACCCCTAACCCCTAACCCCTAACCCTGAACCCCTAAAAACCCCAAAACCCCCAAAACCCCCAAAAACCCCCTAACCAGACATTAAGATCAGCTGGTACCCTAACTCATAATGTTTCCCTCTCTCTCTCTGTCCCTCTCTCTCTCTCTCTCTCTCTCTCTCTCTCTCTCTCTCTCTCTCTCTCTCTCTCTCTCTCTCTCTCTCTCTCTCTCTCTCTCTCTCAGATCTCCGGCTCTCTGGAGCCCATAGAGAGAACCTCTCAGGACATCAAGAGTAAATTTCTTCCTGGAAATCTGCTGACGGACGTTTGGACTCAACAAGTAGGAACTCACCCTGAAGACAGGAAGTAAGTTAGAGGTACTAGTACTATACTGTAGTACTGTTAGAGGTACTTGTACTTTACTGTAGTACTGTTAGAGGTACTAGTACTACACTGTAGTACTGTTAGAGGTACTAGTACTACACTGTAGTACAGTTAGAGGTACTAGTACTTTACTGTAGTACTGTTAGAGGTACTAGTACTTTACTGTAGTACAGTTAGAGGTACTAGTACTTTACTGTAGTACTGTTAGAGGTACTAGTACTTTACTGTAGTACAGTTAGAGGTACTAGTACTATACTGTAGTACTGTTAGAGGTACTAGTACTTTACTGTAGTACTGTTAGAGGTACTAGTACTACACTGTAGTACTGTTAGAGGTACTAGTACTACACTGTAGTACAGTTAGAGGTACTAGTACTTTACTGTAGTACTGTTAGAGGTACTAGTACTTTACTGTAGTACAGTTAGAGGTACTAGTACTTTACTGTAGTACTGTTAGAGGTACTAGTACTTTACTGTAGTACAGTTAGAGGTACTAGTACTATACTGTAGTACTGTTAGAGGTACTAGTACTTTACTGTAGTACTGTTAGAGGTACTAGTACTTTACTGTAGTACTGTTAGAGGTACTTGTACTTTACTGTAGTACAGTTAGAGGTACTAGTACTTTACTGTAGTACAGTTAGAGGTACTAGTACTTTACTGTAGTACTGTTAGAGGTACTAGTACTTTACTGTAGTACAGTTAGAGGTACTAGTACTTTACTGTAGTACAGTTAGAGGTACTAGTACTTTACTGTAGTACTGTTAGAGGTACTAGTACTTTACTGTAGTACAGTTAGAGGTACTAGTACTATACTGTAGTACAGTTAGAGGTACTAGTACTTTACTGTAGTACAGTAACGTGTACTTTCTTGCAGTGTGGAGAAGATCAAAGTCTTGCTGGACGCGATCACAGCGATCTACCAACAGTTTAAGAAAGACAAAGCAGAACGACGTGAGCTCACACACACACACACACACACACACAGTAACACACACACACACACAGTAACACAGTAACACACACACACACAGTAACACACACACACACACAGTAACACAGTAACACACACACACACAGTAACACACACACACACACACACACACAGTAACACACACACACACACAGTAACACAGTAACACACACACACACAGTAACACACACACACACACAGTAACACAGTAACACACACACACACAGTAACACACACACACACACAGTAACACAGTAACACACACACACACAGTAACACACACACACACACAGTAACACACACACACACACAGTAACACAGTAACACACACACACACACAGTAACACACACACACACACACACACACAGTAACACACACACACACACACACAGTAACACACACACACACACAGTAACACACACACACACACACACAGTAACACACACACACACACAGTAACACACACACACACACACACACAGTAACACACACACACACACACACAGTAATCTCTCTTTGTGTTTTCAGGTCTGCCGTACAACGAGGAGCAGATCCACAAGTTTGATAAGTAAGTAACTCATCAGCTGATCGTTAGAGCTCATCAGCTGATCGTTGTTAGAGCTCATCAGCTGATCGTTAGAGCTCATCAGCTGATCGTTGTTAGAGCTCATCAGCTGATCGTTGTTAGAGCTCATCGGCTGATCGTTGTGTGTTAGAGCTCATCAGCTGATCATTGTTAGAGCTCATCAGCTGATCGTTGTTAGAGCTCATCAGCTGATCGTTGTGAGCTCATCAGCTGATCCTTGTTAGAGCTCATCAGCTGATCGTTGTGTGTTAGAGCTCATCAGCTGATCGTTGTGTGTTAGAGCTCATCAGCTGATCGTTGTGAGCTCATCAGCTGATCGTTGTTAGAGCTCATCAGCTGATCGTTGTTAGAGCTCATCAGCTGATCGTTGTGTGTTAGAGCTCATCAGCTGATCGTTGTTAGAGCTCATCAGCTGATCGTTGTGTGTTAGAGCTCATCAGCTGATCGTTGTGTGTTAGAGCTCATCAGCTGATCCTGTTAGAGCTCATCAGCTGATTGTCGTTAGAGCTCATCAGCTGATCGTTGTGTGTTAGAGCTCATCAGCTGATCGTTAGAGCTCATCAGCTGATCGTTGTGTGTTAGAGCTCATCAGCTGATCGTCGTTAGAGCTCATCAGCTGATCGTTGTGTGTTAGAGCTCATCAGCTGATCGTTGTTAGAGCTCATCAGCTGATCGTTGTTAGAGCTCATCAGCTGATCGTTGTGTGTTAGAGCTCATCAGCTGATCGTGTTAGAGCTCATCAGCTGATCGTTGTGTTTCCTCCCGCAGACAGAAGCTCGTGCTCCACGCCAGCAAGGCTCGCTCTCTGTTCACGGAGGAATGCGCCATGAAGTACCGACTGTTCATCTCTAAGAGCGAAGAGTGGATGAGGTAACACTCAGACCAGGAAGTGACCAACCTCTGGGTTGCTTAGCAACTGTCTCAACTCTGTCTCTGTGTGTATGTGTGTGTGTGTGTGTGTGTGTGTGTGTGTGTGTGTGTGTTAATGTGTGTGTGTGTGTGTGTGTGTGTGTGTGTGTGTGTGTGTGTGTGTGTGTGTTAATGTGTGTGTGTGTGTGTGTGTGTGTGTGTGTGTGTGTTACTGTGTGTGTGTGTGTGTTACTGTGTGTGTGTGTGTGTGTGTGTTACTGTGTGTGTGTGTGTTTCTGTGTGTGTGTGTGCAGGAAGGTTCATCATGTGAGGAAGCAGCTGCTGAGTCTCTCCGGTCAGCTGATCAACATCGAGAAGGAAGTGACGATGCTGATGGAGCGATCCATCAAGGTAAGAGTTCACTAATCAGTTAGACAGTTACACCATTTATACCAAAAGACTGAATGCTCCTGAAAATGTCACATGGTGTAACCACAGTAGAATAGATGTCACATGGTGTAACCACAAATGAATGATAGATATTAAATATGTGATCACCTAGAAAGAAAGAGAAAGGAAGGAAGGAAGGAGAGAAAGGAAGGAAGGAGAGAAAGGAAGGAAGGAAGGAAGGAGAGAAAGGAAGGAAGGAAGGAAGAAGAGAAAGGAAGGAAGAAGAGAAAGGAAGGAAGGAAGAAAAGAAAGGAAGGAAGGAAGGAAGAAAAGAAAGGAAGGAAGGAAGGAAGGAGAGAAAGGAAGAAAGGAAGGAAGGAAGAAAAGAAAGGAAGGAAGGAAGGAAGAAAAGAAAGGAAGGAAGGAAGGAGAGAAAGAAAGGAAGGAAGGAGAGAAAGAAAGGAAGGAAGAAGAGGAAGGAAGGAAGGAAGGAAGGAAGGAAGGAAGGAATGACAAGATGATGAATGAATAAATCAGTTAAACTAGTTTCAGGTTTGTTAAAATGTACATTTAGTATTTTAAGACTAATGTCACATGGTGTAACCACAGTAGAATAAATGTCACACGGTGTAACCACAGTAGAATAAATGTCACACGGTGTAACCACAGTAGAATAAATGTCACATGGTGTAACCACAGTATGAATGATAGATATTAAATATGTGATCACCTAGAAAGAAAGAGAAAGGAAGGAAGGAAGAAAGGAAGGAAGGAAGGAGAGAAAGGAAGGAAGGAGAGAAAGGAAGGAAGGAAGGAAGGAAGGAGAGAAAGGAAGGAAGGAAGGAGAGAAAGAAAGGAAGGAAGGAAGGAAGGAGAGAAAGGAAGGAAGGAAGGAAGGAGAGAAAGGAAAGAATGAAGGAGAGAAAGGAAGGAAGGAAGGAGAGAAAGGAAGGAAGGAAGGAAGAAGAGAAAGGAAGGAAGGAGAGAAAGAAAGGAAGGAAGAAGAGGAAGGAAGGAAGGAAGGAATGATAAGATGATGAATGAATAAATCAGTTAAACTAGTTTCAGGTTTGTTAAAATGTACATTTAGTATTTTAAGACTGAATGCTCCTGAAAATGTCATTTGGTGTAACCACAGTAGAATAAATGTCACATGGTGTAACCACAGTAGAATAAATGTCACATGGTGTAACCACAGTAGAATAAATGTCACATGGTGTAACCACGGTAGAATAAATGTCACATGGTGTAACCACAGTAGAATAAATGTCACATGGTGTAACCACAGTAGAATAAATGTCACATGGTGTAACCACAGTAGAATAAATGTCACATGGTGTAACCACGGTAGAATAAATGTCACATGGTGTAACCACGGTAGAATAAATGTCACATGGTGTAACCACAGTAGAATAAATGTCACATGGTGTAACCACAGTAGAATAAATGTCACATGGTGTAACCACAGTAGAATAAATGTCACATGTTGTAACCACAGTAGAATAAATGTCACATGGTGTAACCACGGTAGAATAAATGTCACATGGTGTAACCACAGTAGAATAAATGTCACATGGTGTAACCACAGTAGAATAAATGTCACATGGTGTAACCACAGTAGAATAAATGTCACATGGTGTAACCACAGTATGATGATAGATATTAACGTACTAATGATGACTTCCTGTCTGCAGCTGCAGGAACATCTGCCTCAGAAGGTTCTTCCTCTCGTCTCCAGCGGAATGAAACCTCAAGCTTACCTCAGTCAGAACACTCTGGTGGAGATGACTCTGGGGTAAACTCCTCCTCTTCCTCCTCCTCCTCCTCCTCTTCCTCCTCCTCTTCCTGCTCCTCTTTCTCCTCTTCCTTCTCCTCATCCTCCTCCTCTTCCTCCTCCTCTTCCTGCTCCTCTTCTTCCTCTTCCTTCTCCTCATCCTCTTCATCCTCCTCCTCTTCCTCCTCTTCCTCCTCCTCCTCCTCCTCTTCCTCCTCCTCTTCTTCCTCTTCCTTCTCCTCATCCTCTTCATCCTCCTCCTCTTCCTCCTCCTCTTCTTCCTCCTCCTCCTCCTCTTCCTTCTCCTCTTCCTCTTTCTCTTCCTCCTCCTCTTCCTTCTCCTCTTCCTCCTCCTCTTCTTCCTCCTTTTCCTTCTTCTTTTCTCTTCTTCCTCTTCCTTTTCCTCCTCCTCCTTTCCCTCTTCCTCCTCCTTCTCTTCCTCCTCCTCCTCTTCCTCTTCCTCCTCTTCCTCCTCTGATTATATATAATAATAATGATGATGTGTTATTCTCCAGGATGAAGAAGCTGAAGGAGGAGATGGAGGGAGTGGTGAAGGAGCTGGCGGAGAACAACCACTTCTTAGAGAGGTCAGTGTTAGCTTAGCTTAGCACAAACACTGGGAGCGGAGGGAAACTGTTAGCGTAGCTTAGCACAAACTCCGGGAGCGGAGGGAAACTGTTAGCTTAGCTTACCATAAACACTGGGAGCGGAGGGGAAACTGTTAGCGTAGCTTAGCACAAACACTGGGAGCGGAGGGAAACTGTTAGCGTAGCTTAGCACAAACACCCAGAGCGGAGGGAAACTGTTAGCTTAGCTTAGCACAAACACCCAGAGCGGAGGGAAACTGTTAGCTTAGCTTAGCACAAACACTGGGAGCGGAGGGAAACTGTTAGCTTAGCTTAGCATAAACACTGGGAGCGGAGGGAAACTGTTAGCATAGCTTAGCACAAACACCCAGAGCGGAGGGAAACTGTTAGCGTAACTTAGCACAAACACTGTTAGCGGGTTAGTTGATCATTTTAAGGGTTTTTTTTGGGTTTTCTTGGTGTGTGAAGGTTTGTTGAAGGTTTGTAAATGTGAGCGTGTGCCGTCTCTCTCCTGCAGGTTCGGCACGTTGACGCTGGACGGAGGTTTGAGGGGCTGAAGTCGTCGTAGCGTCGGCGGCTCGTTGTACATATTCTGTGTTTATCGTGTAAATAACGTCAGACTGAGACTTTGGAGCTTTTTGTATGAACGGTTCTGCTGAACGGACGCATTAGAAACAAAAAGACAAACAGCTTTAAAACATTTAAAACATTTAAAACATTTAAAACGCTTCCAGGAGGAAATTCAACCTTAAATTAACCCTTAACGTCCCAGATCCCTTAAATGAGCCTTAACTGACTGATTAAGGAGATTTTAAAGGATATGTGAGATTCCCCTTAACGGACCGTCAGACTGGTGAAATTAAGGTTTAAATATTTACATTTTATTTCAGTATTTGACATTTTTACTCAGTTTTGGCTCAAATTAATAGTTTCTATATTTATTATTTATAAATCTCCCAAATTCAGCACAGATACAGTAAAGTGATGGGTTATAATACGTTAAGGGGTTTTATTAAGGGTTTATTTTACTCACATAAAACAGCATGAAAGTTTTATTTAATTAATAATTAATTAAAAAATGACTTTCATGTTTGTTTGTTTAACCCTTAAAAAAAAAATCCCTTAAATCCTCCAAAACCCCTTAAACATGTTCCAGGTTAATAATAAAATATGAAATGTGTCTTTAATCAGTAGAGAGCAGATCAGACACATTAAACTCATTTTATCTGATTATTATTATTTATTGTTGGAAAATCAATAATTCATCAAACTTTAGTCTTTTGTATTTTATCTTTTTTTGCTCATCATGAATCTTTAAGGGTTAAATTTGGTCAGAAATCAGAAAATGGATCAAAATGTAAATAAATAAATAAATAAAACCCAGAGCTGTGTCTGAGCTTTTATTTCTTTCTTTACTGGTTTAATAAAACTCATCATGTGACTGTTGGACTCATATATATATAATATAATATAATAAATAATATATAATATAATATAAAAGGTTTTACTGGTTAAAGTCATTTAACCCTCCTGTTGTGTTCGAGTCAAGGAAGGAAGGAAGGAAGGGAGTAAAGGAAAGAAGGTAGGAGGGAAGGAAGGAAGGCAGGGACGGAGGAAGGATGGAGGAAAGGAAGGAAGGCAGGGAGGGAGGAAGGATGGAGGAAAGGAAGGAAGGCAGGGAGGGAGGAAGGATGGAGGAAAGAAGGAAGGTTGGAGGGAGGGAAGAAAGAAGTAAGGAAGGAGAGAAGAAGAAAGGGAGAGAAGGAAGGAAGGAAGCACAGATGGAAGGAAGGAAGGAAGCACAGAAGGAAGCACGGAAAGTAGGAGGGAGGAAGGAAAGAAGTAAGGAAGGAGAGAAGAAGAAAGGGAGAGCTGGAAGGAAGGAAGCACAGACGGAAGGAAGGAAGCACAGATGGAAGGAAGGAAGGAAGGAAAGAAGGAACAGTGAAAACGAACGGGTCACTCTGACCCGGGATGACGACAGGAAGTTAATAAACCAGCTGATCTGAGCTTTTCTTTATTCTGCATTTTTAATTTCTTGATCTGATAAAAATAAAAACTAAGCTTCTTTTAACAGGAAGTAGTTTCAAAATAAAGTCCTCAGCGTATTAAACTACATTATTAAGCAGAAAAATAAAATCTGCTCATGTTTCATCAGGATCAGCTGCTGACTGACTTCATGCTGTTTTTACTGTAATGATGTTTCTCTACCAGCAGGGGGCGCAGACACTACGAAGAGTTAAAGGTTCAACTCACCTGGAGTTAATAAACTGGTTGTAAAATAATAAATAACAAACTGAACACATTTAATGACACTCAGATCTAATTTAACATTTTAATTTCTATAATTCAGATATTTTAACATTTTTAAACCTTGAAAAACTAAATTTGAGACATTTTAAGGATCTGATTTAAAGTTTAACTTTAATTTTCATATTTAACTAAATATTTCATATTATGACTTTTTGATCTGATTTTGAACAAATCTGTTAAATATTAAATATATTAAAGTTATAAAAGTACTTAGTAGATAAATGAATATAAATTCAAACTTTTGAAATGTGAATATTTTTATTTTTTATATATTTGAGTTTTCAGTCTTTTTCTTTTTTAGGCAGCAACAGACTTCCATACATTAAAGATCATTATAACACATGGTTGGAATATGAATATAATATATATATAGATATATATATTATATTCACACTGATGTTAAACTGGTCAGTTTGTTGTCTCTCCTCTCAGCCACACTTCCCTCCTCTTTCTTCTCCTCCTCCTTCTCTTCCTCTCCTCCCTCCTCCTTCTCCTCCTCTTCTTCTTCCTCCTCTTTCTCCTCCTCTTCTTCTTCCTCCTCCTCTTCCTCATCTTCTCCCTCATTTCCTTCCTCCTCCTCCTCCCTCCCATCCTCACCATTGTTGGTCTCCCATAGCAACCGGCCTGTTGGAAAATCACTGTCTCCTCAGCGCTGGCTGCGGTTGCCATGGCGACGTGCTGCGACAGCAAACCCCCCCCCCCCCCCCCCCCCCCCTCCTCCTCTCAGCATCAGACCAATAACTGCAGACGGTCGGCATCGTTTCCTTTTATAGAGCAAACGTGATGAAGACATTAAATCAAGACGACTTCACCTCCGACTGACCTGGGATGATGTCATGAGGAAGAGGAGGAGGAGGAGGAGGGGGAGGGGGAGGGGGAGGAGGAGGAGGAGGAGGAGGAGGAAGAGCAGGAGGAGGAAGAGGAAGAGGAGGAGGAGGAGGAGGAGGAGGAAGGACCTGGGATGAAGACCCTGATGACCCTGATAATAAATAATGAATACTTTTAATCATGTTGTGTTCGAGTCAAGGAAGGAAGGAAGGAAAGGAGGGAGGGAGGAAGAAGGAAGGGAGGAGGGAAGGAAGGGAGTAAAGGAAAGAAGGCAGGAAGGAAGAAGGGAGGGAGGGAGTAGGGAAGGGAGGGAGGAAGAAGGAAGGGAGGGAGTAAAGGAGGGAGGGAGTAAAGGAAAGAAAGAAGGAATGGAGTAAAGGAAGAAAGGGGATGGAGGAAGGAAGGGCGGAAGGAAGGAAGGAAGGGAGTAAAAGAAAGAAGGCAGGGAGGAAGAAGGAAAGGAGGGAGGGAGGAAGGAGGGAAGGAAGGGAGGGAGGGAGGGAGGAAGGGAGTAAAGGAAAGAAGGCAGGGAGGAAGAAGGGAGGGAGGGAGGGAGGAAGGAGGGAAGGAAGGGAGTAAAGGAAAGAAGGAAGGGAGGGAGGAAGGAGGGAAGGGAGGAAAGGAGGGAGGGAGGAAGGGAGTAAAGGAAAGAAGGCAGGGAGGAAGGAGGGAGGGAGGGAGGAAGGAGTGAAGGAAGGGAGTAAAGGAAAGAAGGCAGGGAGGAAGAAGGAAGGGAGGGAGGAAGAAAGGAAGGAAAGGAGGAAAGGAAATAAGGAAGGGAGGAAGGAAGGACGGAGAAAACAAGTAAGTAAGGAAGGAAGGTAGGAGGGAGGGAGGAAAGAAGAAAGGGAGGAAAGAGAGAAGAAGGTAGGGGGAGGAAGGACAGAAGGAAGGAAGGAAGGGGGATGGAGGAAGGAAAGAAGGAAGGGAGGAAAGAGAGAAGAAGGAAGGAAAGAGAGAAGGAGAGAGGAAGGACAGAAGGAAGGAAGGGAGGAAGGAAGGACGGAGGAAACAAGTAAGTAAGGAAGGAAGGTTGGAAGAAAGGGAGGAAAGAGAGAAGAACAAAGAGAGGAAGGTAGGGGGGAGGAAGGAAGAAAGGGGGATGGAGGAAGGAAGAGAGGAAAGAGAGAAGAAGGAAAGAAAGAGAGAAGGAGAGAGGAAGGACAGATGGAAGGAAGGAAGGAAGGACGGAGGAAACAAGTAAGTAAGGAACCTTCCTTACTTACTTGTTTGACAGAAGGAAGGGAGGAAAGAGAGAAGAAGGAAAGAAGGAAGGGAGGAAAGGAAGAGAGAAGGAGAGAGGAAGGAAGGAAGGACAGATGGAAGGAAGGAAAGAAGGAAAGAAGGAACAGTCAAAACAGACGGGAGGAAGGTTCAGAATAAAATAATAATGAGGAAATGAGGAGCAGCGCCCCCGTGTGGCCGAAACCAGAAGTGCACATAAATAAATTAAACATTTAAATCTCAGGTTTAAATTTATTTTAATTATAAAGAGAAATAAATATTTTAATATTTAACTTTATAAATTATTATTATGACTCATCTCATGTTGATATCAGTTTATTATAAATGTGCTGATACTTTATTTAATACTGCTCAGGATGAAAACATGCATCCTCCTCTTCATCATCATCATCATCATCAGCTGCTTCTTCATCCTCCAGCAGCTCGGACCAAACAGCCATGATGATGTGCGTCCTGCCCGCTCCTCCTCCTCCTCCTCCTCCTCCTCTTCCTCTTCCTCCTCTTCCTCTTCCTCCTGCTGTGAATCTCGGATCATAAAAAAAGCAGATATGAAGCTTTTCGTCGCGCTCAGCTTTGATCCGGTGAGTTTAAACCTTTTCTTCCTCTTCCTCCTCTTCCTCTTCCTCCTCCTCCGTGGATCAGCTGCAGGAGGAGACGTCTCGTGCAGGCCGGATGCATGATGATGATGATGATGATGATGATGCTGCTCTGCACGGCTGCTTTTCATATCGATTAATGATCTCACCACCACCTTCATCATCAGCTGATCGATTAACAGGCTCGTAAAGACGCAGCTGAGGCTCCAAATGTGAGCTCGAGACTCAAAGCTGCAGGTCAGGCACGAGCTCAGAGGAGAGGAAGAAGAAATACTCAGATTACTTTGATATTAGTGAGATTACTGAGATTACTGAGAGCACTTTATGATAATCTGTAAAATGAGATAATTTGGATTTAAAGAGTCAAACAGCTGATTTTGCTGCTCGGTGTTTTTCCATCCAGCAGGTTTTAACTCTTTCCTGGATTTAAAGGAGCTAATATTCAGAGGTAGATGGTGATGATGAAGATGATGGTGATGATGATGATGATGATGATGATGAAGAGGATTACGGTGTTTTTTAGGGGGATTTCGTGCCTGTTTGTTGCTTCCGGTGATTTATATCTTAATCTGAGGTAAGACTGAACAATATATTCATTATATATCCTGATGTGAGACGAGATCTGAGTTATATTACAGTAGTGATGTCATTTACTCAACATATAAACATCAGAGATTATAAATGTTGGTAAGATGATGAATCCATAAATGAGTTAAACTAGATTTAAAAGCAGCATCAGGTTTGTTAAAATGTACATTTAGTATTTTTGTTGGTTTTATATCATTTAACCCTCCTGTTGTGTTCGAGTCAAGGAAGGAAGGGAAGGGAGTAAAGGAAAGAAGGCAGGGAGGGGGGAAGGAAGGAAGGAAGGAAGGAAGGAGAGAGAAAGGAAGGAACGACAGAAGGAAGAAAGGGGGATGGAGGACAGAAGGAAGGAAGGAAGGGAGGAAAGGAAATAAGGAAGGATGGAGGAAAGAAGTAAGTAAGGAAGGAAGGGAAGGGAGTAAAGGAAAGAAGGCAGGGAGGGGGGAAGGAAGGAAGGAAGGAGAGAGAAAGGAAGGAACGACAGAAGGAAGAAAGGGGGATGGAGGACAGAAGGAAGGAAGGGAGGAAAGGAAATAAGGAAGGATGGAGGAAAGAAGTAAGTAAGGAAGGAAGGGAAGGGAGTAAAGGAAAGAAGGCAGGGAGGGGGGAAGGAAGGAAGGAAGGAAGGAGAGAGAAAGGAAGGAACGACAGAAGGAAGAAAGGGGGATGGAGGACAGAAGGAAGGAAGGGAGGAAAGGAAATAAGGAAGGATGGAGGAAAGAAGTAAGTAAGGAAGGAAGGTAGGAGGGAGGGAGGAAAGAAGGAAGGAAGGAAGGACAGAGGAAAGAAGTAAGGAAGGAAAGAAGGTAGGGGGGAGGAAGGGAAGAAAAGGAAGAAGGAAAGAAAGAGAGAAGGAGAGAGGAAGCACAGATGGAAGGAAGAAAGGAAGGAAGGAGGGAAGGAAGAGAAAGAAGGAACAGTTAAAACAGATGGGTCAATTTGACCCGGGAGCACAACAGGAAGGTTAAATGACATTTGCACCATTTTTTACCAAAAGTCAGACTGAATGCTCCTGAACATGTCAAATGGTGTAACCACAAAAGAATGATAGATATTAAATATGTGATCAGCTACAGTGTGTTTAAGTGGACTTATACTAATAATGACTTCATTTAAAACATGTAAATGTTTCCTGGTCTCCATGGTAACCAGATGAAATGTAATATTTAGAACAATAGTATTCCATTAGCTTTATTTAATATAAAAGTTATAATGTAAGATCATGCCTAACTAGTTGATATGGTGTTAGGAAGGAAGGATGGAAGGAAGGAAGGAAGGAAGGATGTAAGATCATGCCACACTAGTTGATATGGTGTTAGGTAGGAAGGATGGAAGGAAGGAAGGAAGGAAGGATGTAAGATCATGCCACACTAGTTGATATGGTGTTAGGTAGGAAGGAAGGAAGGAAGGAAGGAAGGAAGGAAGGAAGGATGGATGTAAGATCATGCCAAACTAGTTGATATGCTGTTAGGTAGGAAGGAAGGAAGGAAGGAAGGAAGGAAGGAAGGAAGGAAGGAAGGAAGGATGTAAGATCATGCCAAACTAGTTGATATGGTGTTAGGTAGGAAGGAAGGAAGGAAGGAAGGAAGGAAGGAAGGAAGGATGTAAGATGTCTTTTAATATTAACCAAAAACCCTAAACATTTACTCCATGTTGTCTTTATGATGATAAATGAAAGCAGTGAGCCGGTGTGCATGTGAGAGTTGCAGCGCTGGTTTACAGGATGTATGGATGAAGGAAAGGAAGGGAGGAGAGAAGGAGGGGGATGGAGGAAGGAAAGAAGGATGTATGGAGGAAGGAAAGAAGGATGTATGGAGGAAGGAAAGAAGGATGTATGGATGAAGGGAAGGAAGGGAGGAGAGAAGGAGGGGGATGGAGGAAGGAAAGAAGGATGTATGGAGGAAGGAAAGAAGGATGTATGGAGGAAGGAAAGAAGGATGTATGGATGAAGGAAAGGAAGGGAGGAGAGATGGAGGGGGATGGAGGAAGGAAAGAAGGATGTATGGATGAAGGGAAGGAAGGGAGGAGAGAAGGAGGGGGATGGAGGAAGGAAAGAAGGATGTATGGATGAAGGGAAGGAAGGGAGGAGAGAAGGAGGGGGATGGAGGAAGGAAAGAAGGATGTATGGATGAAGGAAAGAAGGATGTATGGATGAGGTCGCTCAGTAGAAACCCAGCAGAGTAAACACTAAGCTTTCCCCTCCGGAGCTTCTTCTCGTCTTTAATGGGCTCAGAGGACCGAGCCGGATCCCCGAGGACTCTGAACCCCTGGGAAGGTTTAATGAAATCAACCAGCTGAAGGGTTCGCTGTGTTACAGGTGTGTTATATTTAAACTGAAGGGTTTGGTGTGTTACAGGTGTGTTATATTTAAACTGAAGGGTCACAAGGATAAAACAAACTGATGTGTTCATTATAAAACCCTCCAGAGTAACGTTTCCCCTCCTCCCCTGATCTGTTGATCCGTGAGGTGGAACCACGTCTTCATCTTCATCAGACGTTTGAGTCCTGAGCAGCGAGCCGAGGCGTGTCGCTGTCACAAAATATCTCCATCAGTGTGAAACAAAACGCTTCTTTATTTTAATAATTACTGAAACCAGACAATGAAACTAAAACCTACCAACTAACCAACTAACCAACATACCTGCCAACTAACTTAAGTTCCTTCCTACCAATGAACTAACCCTAACCCTTCCCATCAACCAACAAACCTACCTAAACTACCTACTAACTAACCAACTAACCAACTAACCTACCTAACATTTCTTTATCTACCTCAAATACTTATTTACATACCAACCAACCAACCAACCACCTATCCTACCAACCTACTAACTAACTAACTAATCTACCTACCTGCCAACTAACCTAAATGCCTTCCTACCAATTAACTAACCCCAACCCCTTCCCATCAACCAACTAACCTACCTAAACTACCTACCAACCTACTAACTAACCAACTAACCTACCGAACATCTTCTATATCAACCTGTCCATTGACGTAACTAACAAACTAACCTACCAATCTAACTACCATCCAACCTCATAACCTGTTTACAGGCATTCCTACCAACCTACTAACTAACTAACAAACCTTAGTTACTAACCTACCAACTAACCTAAAATGTCTTCCTACCAACCAACTAACAAACCAAACTAACAACCTATCAATTGATGTAACTAACCAACCAACTAACCTAAATGCCTTCCTACCCATGAACTAACCCTAACCCTTCCAACCCACCTTACTAATCTACCTTCCCATCAACCAACTAACCTACCTAAACTACCTACCAACCTACTAACTAACCAACTAACCTACCTAACATTTCTTTATCTACCTCAAATACTTATTTACATACCAACCAACCAACCAACCACCTATCCTACCAACCTACTAACTAACTAACTAATCTACCTACCTGCCAACTAACCTAAAGTTCCTTCCTACCAATGAACTAACCCTAACCCTAACCCTTCCCATCAACCATCTAACCTACATAAACTACCTACCAACCAACTAACTAACCAACTAACCTTCCTAACACCTTCTATATCAACCTGTCAATTGGCGTAAGTAACTAACCATCCTACCAATCTAACTACCATCCAACCTCATAACCTGTTTACAGGCATTCCTACCATCCTACTAACTAACTAACCAACCTTAGTTACTAACCAGCTCACTAACCTAAAATGTCTTCCTACCAACCAACTAACAATCCAAACTAACAACCTATCAATTGATGTAACTAACCAATCTACCTACAAAGCTACTAGCCAACATACCTGCCAACTAAGCTAAAATGCCTTCCTACCCATGAACTAACCCTAACCCTTCCAACCCACCTCACTAATCTACCTTCCCATCAACCAACTAACCTACCTAAACTACCTACCAACCTACTAACTAACCAACTAACCTACCTAACACCTTCCATATCAACCTGTCAATTGGCGTAAGTAACTAACCAACCTACCAATCTAACTACCATCCAACCTCATAACCTGTTTACAGGCATTCCTACCATCCAACAAACCAACCAACCACCTATCCCACCAATCTACTAACTAACCAACTAACCTACCTTAGTTACTAACCCTAACCCACTAACCTAAAATGTCTTCCTACCAACCAACTAACAATCCAAACTAACAACCTATCAATTGATGTAACTAACTAACCTATCTACTAACTTTCCTCCCAATCTAACAACCATCCTACCTCATAACCTGTTTATCCAACAAACCAACCTACTCTCCTTCCTAACATTTCTTTCTATCTATCTCACATACTTATTTACACACCAATATACCACCTATCCTACCAACCTATCATCTAACTAACCTACTAACCAACCTAACCTAACCTTAACCCTAACTCTACCAATCTACCAACTAATCTACATAATTACCTACATACCAGTTTTCCTACCAACCTCTCCGACCTACTTTTCCATCTACCTACCAACTAATCAGCCAACCGATCTACCTACTATCTATGTACCTACCTATAAATCAACCTACTTCCATGTTGTTTGTGTGCTTACAGCCATGCCTAAAGTAAAGTTTTTGCACCTAAACTTAACCAATCTGTCGAGGTGCCAGAACAGAACCTGCTAATTATGGTGGTTTTGTTTCTTTATCTTGTTTTGTGACTAAATGTACTGACGGTAAATGTGTTTGTGTCTCCACAGCTCGTCGGAGCGGCAGCAGTATAGCTATGGTTTATGCCCAGTCAGCAAACACAGTTGGTGTCAATCCCTCCCTGTACTCTCCATCGTTCACGTATCAGATGTCATTTAACTTCTCTGAGAGGGAGAACTCGACTGTCCTGGCAACGTTACCCACAACTCCCCTGTGCAGCCAAGAGGGCTCGTCCTCCAGCCTGCTGAACAGGACCTCCGCCTCCTATGAGCTGACTACAGGCGAGGCTGCCGTCCTGGGCTTGGTGTTTGGGGTTCTCTGGTTGGTCTCCATCCTGGGAAATGCCCTCGTCTGCCTGGTCATCCACCGGAGCCGACGGACTCAGTCCACCACCAACTACTTTGTGGTGTCGATGGCTTGTGCAGACCTGCTGATGAGCCTGGGCTGCGCCCCCTTCATCCTCCTGCAGGTCGCCTCGGGTCGATGGCCGCTGAGCGCCGCCGCATGCAAGGCTGTGCGCTACCTGCAGCACCTCTGCCCCGGTGTGCAGGTCTACGTCCTGCTTTCAATCTCTGTAGATCGCTTCTATACGATTGTTTATCCGCTCAGCTTCAAGGTGTCCAGGGAGAAAGCGAAGAAGATGATTCTGGCCTCATGGCTGTTCGACGCAGCCTTTGTCTCTCCCTGCTTCTTCTTCTATGGTTCCGCGCCTGCAGACAGCAGTCATTGTGACTTCTTCCTCCCGGACAGCTGGGGCGGTGTAGCCTACGCTGCGGTTCATCTCCTCTTTGGTTTTGTGGTGCCGGCAGGGCTGATCGTGTCCTTCTACCAGCGAGTGATCCGCTACATCTGGAGGATCAGCTCTGACGGCCACACGGTGCGCCGGACGATGAACATCGTCCCCCGGACTAAAGTCAAGACCATCAAGATGTTCCTCATGCTCAATTCGGTTTTCTTTCTCACCTGGACGCCCTTCTACGTCGCCCAACTGTGGCACCCGAGGGAGTCTGACGGTCCCAGCAGGCAGGGGCTGCTGTTCTTCACGGCCATCGCCTGGATCTCCTTCAGCTCCACGGCCTCCAAGCCGACTCTGTACTCGGTCTACAATGCAAACTTCAGACGAGGCATGAGAGAAACCTTCTGCATGTCATCCATGAAATGTTACCGCAGTAACGCTTACACCATCACGGCGAGCTCTCGAATGGCCAAAAAGAACTATGTCGGGGTGGTGGACATCCCGGTGCAAGCGAAGACCGCCAAGGAATCTGTTTACGATACGTTTGACAGAGAAGCGAAGGAAAAGAAGGTAGCATGGCCGACTAACGCAAACCCTCCGAACACTTTTGTGTAATTGGAGCTCGGACAGTTATGAAACAGTGAATGTACAACAATGAATGAGACTGAAGCTTTATTGTTAAGCAGCACAACGTGAGTTTTGGCAGGCGAGCTACGTGGGCGCTAACGTGAGCTCACAGAACCAGAATGTGTTCATTTTGTATAAAGGGCTTTTTTCTGATGTAAAAACGCCGTCTGGCAGCCATATTGGAGGTTTTCAACATCTGTGAACAGCTAGCCGTTTTTATACTCCAGATTTTAATCATTATCTATTTCTGTTAATGTTTATTGGATCATTTTGCTATTGGTACATCAGACTTTGTGTTTTGATAATGTTAGCTTGTTAGCTAGCTAACCGTAGTCTGTGGCCATCTTTCAGTGACCTGTTGTAAACGCATCAGATTTGCTGCAGTAGTGTGTGTGTGGTACAAGCTAACGTTAGTAGTGGCTACTAGCCGCATGTTAACATCGACATCATCCGCTTTGCTAAGTTAAGTGTAATGGTGAGTTGGCTAGCTAACAAAGCCCTAAATCTACAGTTTGTTGAGGCTAACTGGGCTCAGTGTTTAAGACAGAAACAGAAACAGTTGCAAAGTGGAAGAAGAAGAAGCTCTTTCATGTCTCACCTTGATAGGAAACACGGGACTCTGGAGGCGACCTCATTGTTCGGCAACAGTTTAGATCGTTAAATTAATTCAAAGTAATGGTGCTTTTCCACTACACAGTTCCAGCACGGCTCACCTCAACTCAGTTTTTTTTTGCGTTTCCACTAGGGATAGTACCTGGTACCTGCTACTTTTTTAGTACCTGCTCTGCTGAGGCTCCAAGCGAGCCGAGCTGATGCTAAATGTGACGTCATCAGACTGCCGGCCTCTGATTGGTCAGAGAGTCTTAACTGGAAGAGTCATGAGCCGTCCCACACAAGAATCAAAGCCGCCATTTTTAAACACCAACAACATCGTTACAGAGATTGGTTTCTCTTCTCTTGCTTTGTGTGAGACAGAAAGACACATACAGCAGCAGGAAGGAAGGAAGGAAGGGAAAGAAGACAGGAAGGACAGAGGGAAGGAATGAAGGAAGGAAGGAAGGAAGTGTGTGTGACAGAAAGACACATACAGCAGCAGGAAGGAAGGAAGGAAGGAAGGAAGGAAAGGAAGGAAGTGTGTGTGACAGAAAGACACATACAGCAGCAAGTACACCATCGCCTCCATGTCCTCCATTGGTTATGTGTTGGTGTCGCGTATAAAACGGCACTATCGCGGAGCTGTTGCTATGACGACCCGGCCCACGTTGAGTAGGTACTTCTTTGTAATGGAAAAGGTTCCTGGTACCGAGTCGAGCCGAGTCGAACCGAGTAGTGCTGGAACTGTGTAGTGGAAAAGCTCCATATGGAAAATCTCTCTTTTAATGTGAAGAAAGCTCAAACAGAGCCGGGCTCTATGAGCGATCATTAACTGACCGCTTCATGTGGAGAGAGATTTAAATCTACTACTAAATATTTCTAGAAGCAGTTTTTTCTTCCTCTTTGCAGCTCAGAGGTTCAAACCAGCTTCTGCTCTGATATCAGCTGTTTCCTTTAACCCTTTACATCCTGTTCAGCTTCTAAAACTCTCCATACACATTTCTGCTAGGTGGACTAACCCTGACCTCTGACCTCTGACCTCAGAATAAACTAAACTAGAAATAAAATGCACACTTTTTATATTTTTGTGCAGCTGATTGTACATTTTTACACGTGAGCTGTAAAAACACGATAAAACTTTTTTTTTTTTTAGACTTTTTTCTAAATGCACGCCACAGTTTACAACAATGGGAATAAAAGAATCATTTTAAATATTTTTATGAGCTGATACACATTTTTATATCTATAAATGTGTCAGTTTTAAATGTTTTTATTCAACCAAATGAGCATTTAAACATTTATGAATGGCTGATGGAGAGTTTATGAATGTGAATCAGTGTTGAGATTAATTATGAGTGAGAATATGAACAGTATGTAAAGGGTTAATGAAGATCTGGGTTAAATTTAGGAGACGGGAACTTTCCAGGAGCGTCTGAGCCGTAGAGTCTCCATGGCAGAGAAACCCTGACCCCGACCCCGACCCTGACCCCGACCCTGACCCCGACCCCGACCCCGACCCTGACCCTGACCCCAACCCTGACCCCGACCCTGACCCCGACCCCGACCCCGACCCCGACCCCGACCCTGACCCTGACCCCGACCCCGACCTCGACCCTGACCCTGACCCCGACCCCGACCCTAACCCTGACCCCGACCCCGACCCCGACCCTGACCCCGACCCAGACCCCGACCCCGACCCCGACCCTGACCCCGACCCCGACCCCGACCCTGACCCCGATAGGACCGAACAGACCGAACAGACTCTGGAGTTTAAAACCAATCAAAGTTCCTTCAGTGGAAACGACTCTTCAGACTTTAGAGGTTTTCTTTCATTTCTTTAAGAAGCTGAAACATTTGATCCTTCTGTTCATCTTCAAACCTCACAAACACAAACACCACTAAACTAAACACATGCTTTTACTTTGACATGAAGCTTCCTGTCGTCCTCCCGGGTCAAAATGACCCCGTCTGTTCTGACTGTTCCTTCCTTCCTTCCTTCCATCTGTCCTTCCTCCCTCCCCTTTTCTTCCTTCCATCTGTCCTTCCTCCCTCCTTCTCTCTTTCTTTCGTCCCCCCTTCTTTCCTTCCTTCTTTCTCCATCCTTCCTTCCTTCCTTCCTCCCTCCCTCCCTTCCTTCCTTGACTGGAGGACATCAGGAGGGTTAAATATATTGGTCATGATTTGTGACAGCAGCTAAATTGAACCCTTATAAACTGTTCACCGTCACATTTGATTTTCCTAAACTGAACCACAGTTTACAAAAATGGAAATAAAACTCATTTATATGCAAATGAATGTAAAACATTTAAAAATTTTAAATAATCATAAAGCTGATCTGAGCTCTTAGTTGGTTTTTATGGAGCTGTATTAGTTTAATCTTCATTCAGCAGCAGCAGTGACATCAGTCCATGTCTTTAAGGACATTTAGCTGTGAGCTAAACTTTGATTTTATTATTTTTTGGTATTTTTTTGCTTCCTTTGTGCCGTAACGCCTTCAGCGGGTCATGTGACCGAGGCTCCGGCGGGTCAGGTGACCGCGGCTCCGGCGGGTCAGGTGACCGCGGCTCCGGCGGGTCATGTGACCGCGGCTCCGGCGGGTCATGTGACCGCGGCTCCGGCGGGTCAGGTGACCGCGGCTCCGGCGGGTCAGGTGACCGCGGCTGCGGCGGGTCAGGTGACCGCGGCTCCGGCGGGTCAGGTGACCGCGGCCCCGGCGGGTCAGGTGACCGTGGCTCCGGCGGGTCAGGTGGCTCCAGCAGAGAGCAGGTAGACGCAGCTTCAGCGGCTCCAAAGATGATTCTCACCGTCGTGTTTCACGCTTTACCTGTAAAAACATCATGTGATCAAACGTCTCTGAAACTTTCTGTAAACTGTCGAATAAACTGTGATTAAAGGTCCTTTACTCCTCATGAGTTTAAACATGAGATGCATAAATATATATATGTATATGTATGTATATATATATATTTATGCATATGTGGGTTAGGGTTACACGTGGTTCTGATGTGTTAAAGTTTGTTTTTCTCTGTAAAAAATAAATTATTCTTTTATCATTTTAAATATAATTAGTAAAAATCTGCAAAAAGCAAAGAAACAAGTCGTCTGTGTTTATTCACATGGTTTGTTTTTCTTCAGATGCAGACGGAAAGTATTCAGACCCACTTTAATATTTCACCATTTATGTTACAGCTTTATGTTCTCGCCCAAACACACATCGACCGCTCTACTTCCTGATCCTCAGCCGCGTCGTATTTAACGATGGCTCTACGCCTTCATTAGAGTCCAGCTGTGTTGAGTTAAACTGATTGGACATGATGTGGAAAGACCTTACCAACTAGAGATGAAAACAGGTGTGAAAAGCTTGTTGCATCATTCCTGTATTAGCTCAGAGATGCTTCTTCTTTTTTTTTTGTAATTTATGTTTTATTGACATTCAGAATCAGACATTAACATCTACATCATGTGAGCATACTTCTTGCATCTGTTGTCTGCCTTAAATGCAGAAATAATACTTTAGTTTATATCCAAGTAACCAACAACCCTAACCCTAACAACAACACTATGTAGTGGTAGGCAGTGATCATAGCTACTGGTTGGTGACATATTTGACCCAGTTGTCCCAGTATGATATGAATTTCTCCAGTCTGTGATTAACAACAGCTGTTATCTTCATTTTATCATTAACTTTAAGGTTGGGCTCCTCTGATAACCATTTCCTGCTAATACTCTTTACAACCACCAGCAGGTTATTTATTAAATGTTTATATCTTTCTGGTCATTTCTGAGGTGTGTGACCAAACCACAGTTTTACTCTCCAGGTTTATTTCACATTTGGAGACATCCTTCAGGTCAGGGATCCTCAAACAGCGGCTCCGGTCCACTTCCGGTCCGCGGGACAACTATCTGCGGACCCTGGTCTGATCTTAAAAAAAAAAAAAAAATCTTCCGTAAAATATTATTATTATTATTATTATCATTATTATTATTATTATTATTATTATTATTATTATTATTATTATTATAATTATTAAATGTGAGTCGTAATGACCCGTTTTATCTCTGGTCTGGATCGTAGACTGTATAATGTGTGACTCCAGTCCTCCACCGTGTGCATTTTGGTCTCCATGGCAACGATGAGCTGTTAGGCTGTGACGTGTTGGGCATGCGCAGTAGTAGCACTAAGAACAGCGCTACAGGTCTTTGCTCCTATCTTGAGTCCTTTGTGTCTGAATTTAAAAGAAGGGTTTATTTGTGTTGTGTTATTTGCAGGAGTTATGAATTTATTTTGTTTTTATATAAATATTTATTTCAATTTATGTTAAAACGAAAAAAAAGTTTTGTTTTTGAGTATTTATTAGATTTTTTTTGTTTTGATGAAAATATTAAAATGTCCCCAAAATGTTTTTTTTTCAATGAGTCAAAGGTTCATTTATTAGTCGGTCAATCCAACTAATCACTGTATCCACCAACTAACTAACTTAACACAGAATATATGACTCAACTATAACATATATATTTAATTTTAACAACAAAACAAAACGTCCCTTTTCATAAAAACTAAAAATCTAATAATAAATACTCAAAAACAAAACTTATATTTCGTTTTAACAATACAGTGGTGTCTAGTAGAAAACATATATATATTTTATAGTTGAGTCATATATTATATTTCTACTAGACACCACTGTGTTAAGTTAGTTGGTGGATACAGTGATTAGTTGGTTTGACTAATAAACGAACTTTTTGACTCATTGAAAATATTTTATGGACCTTTTTAATATTTCTATTTAAGGATCACTGCTGCAGGTTATTGAGTATTTCTCTCCAGTAGTAGTTTGTACTTTGGTTTCTGCACAGAGGAGAGTTACAGATGCTTCTACTAAATACTGAGCAGAGTCTCAATACTGATATTCATATTTCAGTTTCTTTTATAATGTAAAATGAACATAAAGGTGAAACATTGAAGGTCTGAATACTGTAGAAACATTAATGAGCTGCATGTTTGAACTCTAATTAACCCTCCTGTTGTGCTCGAGTAGGAAGGAAGGAAGGAAGGAAAGGAGGGAGAGAAGTAGGAAGGAAGGAAAGGAGGAGGGAAGGAAGGAAAGAAGAAGGAAAAAGGGAGGAAAGGAGGAAGGAAGGAAGGAAAGAAGAAGGAAAAAGGGAGGAAAGGAGGAAGGAAGGAAGGAAAGAAGAAGGAAGGAAGGAAGAAGGGACGGAAGGAAAGAAGAAGGAAAAAGGGAGGAAAGGAGGAAGGAAGGAAGGAAAGAAGAAGGGACGGAAGGAAAGAAGAAGGAAAAAGGGAGGAAAGGAGGAAGGAAGGAAGGAGGGAAGGAAGGAAAGAAGAAGGAAGAACGAAGGAAGGAAGGGGAGGACGGAAGGAAGGGAGGAAGGAAAGGAGGAAGGAAGGAAGAAGGGAGGAAGGAAGGAGGGAGGGAAGAAAGGAACAGATGGGTCAATTTGACCCAGGAGCACAACAGAAGGGTTAACCTTTTAAAGCGTCTGCCACACTGCCCCCTGCTGGTGGGTGAGTTAATGACAGAGACACAGACTTATATAAAGAGTGTTAAATAGAGTTAAACACATATTTTATTTTAATGTGAAACAAAAAGAGCAAACAATAGTTCAGTTGTGACAAAGTGCTGCTGCCAAATATGAAGAAAGTGCACATATATTAATATTTAATGAGGTTTCATCTCCTCACTGGGAACACAAAGCTTGAATTAAACATGTTGGACAATAAAGAGAAGTAAACACGCTACATGTTGAAATACTGAAGCTTGAACTGGATCCATGAGAGCTCAAAGAAACACGTCATCTCATGATAGTAAGAAGTTTGTGGACCTACTTTATAGATTATTTATAATTACAATCATTTAGTTCACAAACAGAAGAAGAAGAAGAAGAAATCTAAAGTTTAATAAAATAAAATAAACCGACTCATTCTTTCTGC
>NC_070600.1:25373939-25413939 GCF_027409825.1 Scomber japonicus | reverse complement strand
CCTGTTGTCCTCCCGGGTCCTTCCTCTGTCCTTCCTTCCTTCCTTCCTTCCTCAGATCTAAGTTCAGCTGTTAGGGTAAATGTTCCCTCCTTCTGTCCTTTCTTCCTTCATTCATCTGTCCTTCCTTTCTTCCTTCCTTCATCTGTCCTTCCTTTCTTCCTTCCTTCATCTGTCCTTCCTTTCTTCCTTCCTTCATCTGTCCTTCCTTTCTTCCTTCCTTCATCTGTCCTTCCTTTCTTCCTTCCTTCATCTGTCCTTCCTTTCTTTCTTTCTTCCTTCCTTTCTTTCTTCCTCCCTTCCTTCCTCCCTCCTTCTTCCTCCCTTCCTTCCCTTCCTCCCTCCTTTCCTTCCTTCTTCCCTCCTTTCCTTCCTTCTTCCCTCCTTTCCTTCCTACCTTCCTTCCTTCTTCCTCCCTTGCTTCCCTTCCTTCCTCCTTTCCTTCCTTCTTCCCTCCTTCCCTTCCTTCCTCCCTTGCTTCCCTTCCTTCCTCTAGGTGCAAATGACATAACTAGTAAGGCCTGTTTAAGGGTTAAGGGTTGTTTTATATATGATGATGATGATGATGATGATGATGATGATGATGAGGAGGATGTTTTACCATCTCCAGCTCCTCCCTCAGGGCACAGATGGCTCTCTCCTTACTGGAAACCAGTTCCTCCAGATACTGGTAGCGGAGCTTCTTCCTGGCTCTGCACTCTCTGGCGCTCTGCCGGCTTCGCTCCAGTTTGGCCTTCAGGTCGATCTTTGCAGGTTTACGGCCGCGTTTCCCCGGCTTCTTCACTTTACCCGTCACCATCTGACAACCAGAACATCATTACATCATCCACCATCTGACAACCAGAACATCATTACATCATCCACCATCTGACAACCAGAACATCATTACATCATCCATCATCTGACAACCAGAACATCATTACATCATCCACCATCTAACAACCAGAAGATCATTACATCATCCACCATCTAACAACCAGAACATCATTACATCATCCATTACTACTCTCTCTCTGCTGTGGTTGGTGCTGTTTATTTTATTAAGGCTCTTTTATTTTTAAGCTTTAAGTCATTTTACAGTTTGGTGAAAATTGAAACAAAATGTTTTGGTGAGAAGTAAAGCTAAATATGGTGAATATGTTGGACAATACGTGCTGATATCTCTTACATTTAAAGCATTTTATGTATATTTGATCCTTTTTCTTCATTCAAGTTTAATATCTGCATGTTTTTTTATTCATATAGCTAATTATAATAATAATAATTATTATTATTATTAAATTCACAGCAATGTTTTTACTGTTTCAGAGCACTGACGTCATTTTATACAATTATACAGTTTACATCACATTACATCAGTGTTTTATAATCACATTTATAATACATTATTAACCTTATAAACGACGTTAACACAGTTTATTAACAGTATAAACGACGTTAAGACAGTTTATTAACGGTATATATGACGTTAAGACAGTTTATTAACGGTATATATGACGTTAAGACAATTTATTAACAGTATAAACGACGTTAAGACAGTTTATTAACGGTATAAATGACGTTAAGACAGTTTATTAACGGTATATATGACGTTAAGACAGTTTATTAACGGTATAAATGACGTTAAGACAGTTTATTAACGGTATATATGACGTTAAGACAGTTTATTAACGGTATAAATGATATTAAGACAGTTTATTAACGGTATAAATGACGTTAAAACGGTTTATTAACGGTATAAACGACGTTAAGACAGTTTATTAACGGTATAAATGATATTAAGACAGTTTATTAACGGTATAAATGACGTTAAGACAGTTTATTAACGGTATAAATGACGTTAAGACAGTTTATTAACGGTATATATGACGTTAAGACAGTTTATTAACGGTATAAACGACGTTAAGACAGTTTATTAACGGTATAAATGACGTTAAAACGGTTTATTAACGGTATAAATGACGTTAAGACAGTTTATTAACGGTATAAATGACATTAAGACAGTTTATTAACGGTGTAAATGACGTTAAGACAGTTTATTAACGGTATAAATGACGTTAAGACAGTTTATTAACGGTATAAATGACATTAAGACAGTTTATTAACGGTATAAATGACATTAAGACAGTTTATTAACGGTATAAATGACGTTAAGACAGTTTATTAACGGTATAAATGACATTAAGACAGTTTATTAACGGTATAAATGACGTTAAGACAGTTTATTAACGGTATAAATGACGTTAAGACAGTTTATTAACGGTGTAAATGACGTTAAGACAGTTTATTAACAGTATATATGACGTTAAGACAGTTTATTAACGGTGTAAACGACGTTAAGACAGTTTATTAACGGTATAAATGACGTTAAGACAGTTTATTAACGGTATAAATGACGTTAAGACAGTTTATTAACGGTATAAATGATATTAAGACAGTTTATTAACGGTATAAATGACGTTAAGACAGTTTATTAACGGTATAAATGACGTTAAGACAGTTTATTAACGGTGTAAATGACGTTAAGACAGTTTATTAACAGTATATATGACGTTAAGACAGTTTATTAACGGTGTAAACGACGTTAAGACAGTTTATTAACGGTATAAATGACGTTAAGACAGTTTATTAACGGTATATATGACGTTAAGACAGTTTATTAACGGTATAAATGACGTTAAAACGGTTTATTAACGGTATAAATGACGTTAAGACAGTTTATTAACGGTATATATGACGTTAAGACAGTTTATTAACGGTGTAAATGACGTTAAGACAGTTTATTAACGGTATATATGACGTTAAGACAGTTTATTAACGGTATAAATGACGTTAAGACAGTTTATTAACGGTATAAATGACGTTAAGACAGTTTATTAACGGTATAAATGACGTTAAGACAGTTTATTAACGGTATAAATGACGTTAAGACAGTTTATTAACGGTATATATGACGTTAAGACAGTTTATTAACGGTATAAATGACGTTAAGACAGTTTATTAACGGTATATATGACGTTAAGACAGTTTATTAACGGTATAAATGACGTTAAGACAGTTTATTAACGGTATAAATGACGTTAAGACAGTTTATTAACGGTATATATGACGTTAAGACAGTTTATTAACAGTATAAATGACATTAAGACAGTTTATTAACGGTATAAATGATATTAAGACAGTTTATTAACGGTATAAATGACGTTAAGACAGTTTATTAACGGTATAAATGACGTTAAGACAGTTTATTAACGGTATAAATGACGTTAAGACAGTTTATTAACGGTATATATGACGTTAAGACAGTTTATTAACGGTATAAATGACGTTAAAACGGTTTATTAACGGTATAAATGACGTTAAGACAGTTTATTAACGGTATAAATGACGTTAAGACAGTTTATTAACGGTATATATGACGTTAAGACTGTTTATTAACGGTATAAATGACGTTTAAAACGGTTTATTAACGGTATAAATGACGTTAAGACAGTTTATTAACGGTATAAATGACGTTAAGACAGTTTATTAACGGTATAAATGACGTTAAGACTGTTTATTAACGGTATAAATGACGTTAAAACGGTTTATTAACGGTATAAATGACGTTAAGACTGTTTATTAACGGTATAAATGACGTTAAAACGGTTTATTAACGGTATAAATGACGTTAAGACAGTTTATTAACGGTATAAATGACGTTAAGACAGTTTATTAACGGTATAAATGACGTTAAGACTGTTTATTAACGGTATAAATGACGTTAAAACGGTTTATTAACGGTATAAATGACGTTAAGACAGTTTATTAACGGTATATATGACGTTAAGACAGTTTATTAACGGTATAAATGACGTTAAGACAGTTTATTAACGGTATAAACGACGTTAAGACAGTTTATTAACGGTATAAATGATATTAAAACAGTTTATTAACGGTATAAATGACGTTAAGACAGTTTATTAACGTTATAAATGACGTTAAAACGGTTTATTAACGGTATAAACAGCTAACATTTAGCTTACCTTGTTTTCATCCATGTTTCTCCACCGCTGCTGACGACAGGAAGCTGCTTTATATCAGTAAATATAACAGCTGCTATATATCAGAGTATATAACAGAGTATATATCAGAGTTATGTAGTAATCTGAAGGTAAACTAGTCTTCAGTAACAGCTGATACACGGACAATAGAAACCTGTTTACATCCGGTTTCCTGGCGAGCTGACGTAACCTACTCTCGCGAGACTTCGTATTCTTTGGAGGGTTTTTAACAGCAGCTTGCATCCAGTACTTTGCACCATACTGCCACCTGGTGCACCATACTGTCTTTCTTCCATCCACTCCACTTATTTCTACTTTGGCTCTATAGGGATTGAAACTGCTGAGCCTGTTTAGTCTGTTATTGAATCTTTCCATAAATCCGTAACCACTTGAATATAATCTGTGTATTTACTCTCTGTGTAATAATGAAACTCAATCCTTAAATCTGCATTTTTCTTTGCTGTGTTAACTAACAGTGGTTCTAGTGTCCACACAGGCCAAAGATCCTCTCCATACATTCCCAACTCTCTGGCTGACGCATCCGCTGTCCAACCAAAGCTTGGTTTTATTGTTCCCTGCATGTTTGTAACACTGTTTTAGGGATAAAGGAAGGAAGGAAGGTAGGTAGGAAGGAAGGAAGGAAGGAAGGAAGGAAGGAAGGAAGGTAGGAAGGTCTGACTGTTAAATGTTGAGAAAGTAAAGTCAGACTTTATGAAGTCAGAGAGGTTTTTTTTCCTAGCATGTTCGTAACACTGTTTTAGGGATAGGGTTAGGAAGGAAGGAAGGAAGGAAGGTAGAAAGGAAGGAAGGATGGAAGGACGGAAGGTAGAAAGGAAGGAAGGAAGGAAGGAAGGAAGGTAGGTAGGTAGGAAGGAAGGTAGGAAGGTCTGACTGTTAAATGTTTAGAAAGTAAATTCAGACGTTATGAAGTCAGAGAGGATTTTTTTATTTGTCTTTAATGATTCAGAGGGAAGTAGCAACCAGCAGCAGCTCTCTGGGTTTCCCCATTATTGAACAATCGTTCATTATTCAGCTGTCAGTGACTCCGTCATCAGTTTCAACCGATAAACCTGACACACTTCTGTTTTTCACTCACCTCTTCCTTCTTCCACTTCTGCCAAAAACTTCCCAATTCTCACGCTCACATCATCGGTATGGAAGATCATTTCTGCCAGCGAAAGTACAAACGCTTTTAATTATACGTCAGAATAATAATAAAGTTATATTTTCATTAGTTTCTCATAATTTTGACTTAATAAGTAAAATATTTGAATTAGTATTGACTTCAGATGTAACCCTGTTTGTAATTTTCATCAGTAACTGTAACTGATTACACTTACACTAAATTACTAGTTACTCTCCAACACCGCTGGTACCACAGGAAGGATTTCTGAAACATGCTCAGACTAACGTAAAAAAGAGGAATAATTACATTTCTTTAATTGTTGTTACAGATGAAACTTTTTACAGTTGAAAGTATTAACCCTTTATAGGACACTCATTGAAAGGAAGGAAGGAAGGAAGGAAGGTAGGGGGGAGGAAAGAAAGAGAGAAGGAGGGAGGGAGGAAGGGAAGAAAGAAGGAAGGAAGGAAGGAAGGGAAGAAAGAAGGAAGGAAGGAAGAAGAAAGGGGGATGGAGGAAGGAAAGAAAGAAGGAAGGAAGAAGAAAGGGGGATGAGGAAGGAAAGAAGGAAGGGAGGAGAGAAGGAGGGAGGGAGGAAGAACAGATGTAAGGAAGGAAAGGAAGGGATGAAGGAAAGAAGGAAGGGAGGAGAGAAGGAGGGAGGGAGGAAGGACAGATGGAAGGAAGGAAAGGAAGGAAGGACAGAGGAAATAAGGAACGAGGGAGGGAGAAAGGAAAAGAGGAAGGGAAGGAAGAAGGCAGGGAGGAAGGAATGGAAGGAAGGAAGGAAGGAAGGATATTTTGGGATATTTACAGAAGTTACCAGATATAATAATTTGCCCAGTAAAGTATAAACTGTGACTTCATGGCTCTTTCCTCACACAGGTTGTTAAAAGGATGACTGCTTGTGTTTTCTGAGTGTTGGCTTCAGAGTCTCGGAGCCTTTCAGCTCGGCAGCAGCTTTGATCGTTTCATCCACATTCATCAGACCGGCTCAACCATGCGTGCTAATTGCTCCAGTATGAAAAACCTTTGAGTTTTCTTCTGCTTTCATCACATCCATTGTCCTCTCAGACCGCTCAGCCTCCTGGATCTGCAGACTCAGGAGGGAACTGAGAGGGCCGCACGCCAAGAGAACCGCACGACACTCAGCTGATTCATAAACTCGCCAAAGCTTTGAGTAACTTCTGCACACAGCGTCCAGATCGTCTTCAAACAAGATGAATTACATCAGGATTACACATTTAAATAGATTTATTCTGAGGTTTATTTTCACCTCCTGAGACCTGAGCTTTAGTTTACTGTGCATATCTAATCTCTCCTAGATATTTGGGATCAGTTGAACCTGATATGAACAAAAATAAACATGGTCTTTGAGCAGGATGTAGTTTCTGAAAAAATAAAGTCCTCATATGGGGACAATGGGTTTATTTTACAGTATAACACAATGAACTCACCAGTGTATTTATACTATTTATTTCCTTCCCTTTGTATGAACGATAATAAAATCCCAACATCGTCAAACGAGCACTTCCTCTTTAGCGGTGTCGTATCTTGTTGATAAAGTTAGTCCCATTTTTACAGCAAAACTACAAACATGAAGCTTAAAATAAACAAGTTTCAACCATTTTATCTGTGGATCAGCTGTTGATTGACTCGGCCAAGATACCTGCCATCAGGTTTTTACACTGATTGATGTGATGTGCTTTTGCTTTTTCACCACTAGGTGGCACAAAAAGAGTGTACTAATGAGGACAACAGGTCAAAGTTCAGCAGAATGAAGTTTAAGGTCCAGCAAACCCAAAATGTGACGTCCCCATTTGAGGACGCAGGAGATTAAGTTATTATTACTGTTGGAGCGAACACATCGGGCCTCATGCAGGAAACACTCATATTCACAGATTCGTTCTTAACTTGTGTGTAACGAGAGATTTACAAGAACTTTCTACATCCAACAATTTTTTCGTATTTAGGTACGAACAAAATGTACGAGTGTTGCAGTCTTGTACAACCAACCTGATGTTCAAAGCATTACATCTTTGTTCTTGACTAACGGATCGTGTCCCGTTCATTACTTTGAAGTTTAGTCATTTATAGGGCTCTGTATCAGTACTCTGAAAATACCAAGTAGCATCGAAACGTCTACCGTCAGTCGATACCTGCAATTGATCCTTTTTGCACCAAGAACTAGAAAATATGACTATTTGTATGGACTTGCTCACAACCAATCAACGCAAGTATTCTTGGATTTAATGAGACATGTTATTTGCCCACTGCCACAACAAAAAAGTAAAAGAGTAAAAAATAAATACATTAAGAAAAAATGAAAAATAAAATAATGGAGAAATAGAAATAAAATAGAAATTCTGTTTAAAACATAAAAACTTTAATAAAATAGTATGAAAGACTTTTTTTTTACTTTAAAAAATACAATAAAATATAATTTTTAAACAAATCTTAATAAAAACATAGATATTTTTACTTTTTTGTGTCACTTTTTCCCTTGGCATTAACAGGCTTCCATACATTAAAGTTGAGGCCTTTAGTGTCGGCTCAGTGTCTGTGTGTGCCTGCCCCTTTAAGAGGCAGCAGAGTGGATGACGGCATGGTGTTATTTTTATCGCGGTGACCTCATCTTTCTCTCTCTAATGGCAGCTCAGAGTCACTGCTGCTCCTCTTTAGCTTCAACTTTTTTTTTACCACTTTACTTTCTCTTCTCCGCCGACACCGACCTCTCCCCGGTGTCACGGCCGCTCTGTGGCTCCTGTTCCCCGGTCGGACGGTTTGGAGCAGCCGTTGGAGGAGCCGTTGGGACTTTTGACGTCGAGTTTTGTTTTTTTTGTGTTTTTTTTCAAACGGTGAGTGTTCAAAATGAGCCGTTAAAACCGTTAAAAGCAGCAGCGGACGTTAACGCGCCTAAAAACAGTCAAAAAGTCAAAGTGAAGCACCGCGTTGGTGTTTGAGGTGAAGTTGACTAATTATTCAGAGATTTAAAACGTTAACGGGGCTGTTAAACGGTAAGATGTCGGTGTGTTTGGCCTGGCGGTCAGAGAGCAGAGACACTACACACACACACATCTCAACATGTCTCCAATAAAGTTCAGAAAAGTTTAGTTTAGTCACTTTAATACTCACTGAGTGACTTTTAATCAGCTGACACTAAAGTTAAATAACACTTCATTAATGTCTGAACTCATGCTGACACTACTCTGTCTGTGCCACCTTATAACTGTTAATTACATTGAATTAATGTCATGAAACATAGAACAAACTGTACCCTAACATCTGAAAAACTGATTTAACACACTTTAATACTCACTGAGTGACTCTTTATCAGCTGACACTAAAGTTAAACCTAAAATAATCATTAATATAACACATAATTAACGTCTAAACTCACTGAAATCAAAGCATCCTGACACTACTCTGTCAGTACCACCTTATAACTGTTGATTACATTTAATTAATATCATGAATCATGAATAAACACGAATAATACCAATAACATCTGCACATGTAGACCAGAACTCATTATAGTCGGTTCATTACTCACTGAGTGACTTTTAATCATCTGGCACTAAAGTTAAACCTAAATGAATCATTAATATAACACTTATGTCATTCTGTCAGTGCTGCCTTATAACTGTTAATTACATTTAATATATGATGATATATTAAAATGAATGATTTAGGTTTAACTTTAGTGTCCGCTAATAGAAAGTTATTCAGTGAGTAATAAAGTGACTAATATTAGTTTTGGTCAACATGATGTTACATTGGTGTTATTAATGTTTATTCAAAGTTCTTAACGTTTAATTAATGTCTGATCTCACTGAAATCAAAGGATCCTGACACTACTCTGTCTGTGCCGCCTTATAACTGTTAATTACATTTAATTAGTATCATGAACCTTTGAATAAACACTAATAATACCAATGTGACATCTGTACATGTTTCCAGAAGTTTCATAAACTTACTGAATAACTTTTTGTCAGCTGTCACATTTTTTTATTTGTAAACCTTTAATTAACGTCCAAGAGTTGTAAAATGAATCATTCAATTAAATTGGATTAGATTAGATAGAATAAAGCAGCTCTGACAGGTCTGTGGTTCCCGCTCAATAGGATTCAACTTAAATAGATCTTTATAAAATAAAAAGAAACGCTAATGTAACATTTGAAAATAATGTCCAGATTCATCTAGAAGTCAATCTGAACTCATTTTATATGCTGAATGTTGTTTATACTACTTTCTATGAGCCAGAAGTTCAACTCTGATTTAATGAATGATCTCTTCATGCTAAAATTCCTTCAAATTAAAATCCTCAGAAGGTAAAAGTACTGCAGTATTACAGTAAAAGTACTGATATATTATTATATATGACATCATTAAATTATTAATAGTGAAGCGTACTTTATATACAGTTAGCTAGTTTATACTACTTTATATACAGTTAGCTAGTTTATACTACTTTATATACAGTTAGCTAGTTTATACTACTTTATATACAGTTAGCTAGTTTATACTACTTTATATACAGTTAGCTAGTTTATACTACTTTATATACAGTTAGCTAGTTTACACTACTTTATATACAGTTAGCTAGTTTATACTATTTTATATACAGTTAGCTAGTTTATACTACTTTATATACAGTTAGCTAGTTTATACTATTTTATATACAGTTAGCTAGTTTATACTACTTTATATACAGTTAGCTAGTTTACACTACTTTATATACAGTTAGCTAGTTTATACTACTTTATATACAGTTAGCTAGTTTATACTATTTTATATACAGTTAGCTAGTTTATACTACTTTATATACAGTTAGCTAGTTTATACTACTTTATATACAGTTAGCTAGTTTATACTACTTTATATACAGTTAGCTAGTTTATGCTACTTTATATACAGTTAGCTAGTTTATACTACTTTATATACAGTTAGCTAGTTTATACTACTTTATATACAGTTAGCTAGTTTATACTACTTTATATACAGTTAGCTAGTTTACACTACTTTATATACAGTTAGCTAGTTTATACTACTTTATATACAGTTAGCTAGTTTACACTACTTTATATACAGTTAGCTAGTTTACACTACTTTATATACAGTTAGCTAGTTTATACTACTTTATATACAGTTAGCTAGTTTATACTACTTTATATACAGTTAGCTAGTTTACACTACTTTATATACAGTTAGCTAGTTTATAATACTTTATATACAGTTAGCTAGTTTATACTACTTTATATACAGTTAGCTAGTTTATACTACTTTATATACAGTTAGCTAGTTTATACTACTTTATATACAGTTAGCTAGTTTATACTACTTTATATACAGTTAGCTAGTTTATACTACTTTATATACAGTTAGCTAGTTTATACTACTTTATATACGGTTAGCTAGTTTATACTACTTTATATACGGTTAGCTAGTTTATACTACTTTATATACAGTTAGCTAGTTTATACTACTTTATATACAGTTAGCTAGTTTACACTACTTTATATACAGTTAGCTAGTTTACACTACTTTATATACAGTTAGCTAGTTTATACTACTTTATATACAGTTAGCTAGTTTATACTACTTTATATACGGTTAGCTAGTTTAGTCCAGTGGTTCCCAACCTAGGGGTGGGGCCCCTCCAAAGGGTCAGCAGATACATGTGAGGGCTGCTGAGATGATTAATGGGAAAGAAGAAAAAACAAAGTTCTGATTCACAAATGTGTTTTCAGTTTTTGGACTTTTTCTCTAATCTTTGATTGTTGCTGAAATATTGGATCATTTGAACATTTATTGAAATGAAAGCATGTGAGAAGTTTAGAGGGAAGAATCAGTATTTGGTGGAGCTGTTAACAACTCATAGACATCTGAAATGTGAGCCGACTACACACTGCTGATTGGTTTCATCTTTAACAATGTGTTGGATTTTAAAAGCTTGTTATATTTTCCATTGTGTCAAATCTGCATCTGAAAAGTAACTAAAGCTGTTCAATACATGTAGTGGAGTAGAAAGTACCTCTAACTTTACTACAGTAAAATACTAGTACTTCAAACTGTACTACAGTAAAGTACAAGTACCTCTAACTGTACTACAGTAAAGTACAAGTACCTCTAACTGTACTACAGTAAAGTACTAGTACTACTAACTGTACTACAGTAAAGTATAATGTTAGTAGTAGTTGTAGGTTGTCGTGTGTTTTATTGCATCCTGTGATTTGGGTCTGAGCTCATTGAGGAAGTCGGTGTTCAGCTGTGAGGATTGATGGCTCTGTTTTTGCAGCAGGAGATTTAAAGGTCACGCTGATAACCGAAACTTCTTTAAACAGATCAGCTGTGAACAACACTTCTGTTTTAATGGTGCTCACATCGCTCTGTGACACTACAGTTAGTATTTAGTCTGTTTATTTAAAGGAAGTGTGGAAAATGTCCTGAAGTTCATTCATAATTATAAATATCTATAAACTGCTTTTCAACATGTTTAAATCTCCTTACCCAGCCGGCAGGGCCATGTGGGACCCACATTTGGGCTGCAGTATAAGTCCCAAGTGGGTCTGTCCGCTGTTTCCATGGTGATCTCGCCTGTGTTTGCCCATATGGGCTTCAAGGGAGTTCTCACTGGGTTTCAGGTGGGGCCTAACTGGGTGAGACTCATGTAGGCCCGTATGTTTGCCCATATTGATCATGTGGGACCCATAAAATGTGCCCAGTTCAAGCCCATGCCCACTCAGCACCCACATAGCCTGTAGGGGCCCACATGGATCTGCTGCCTGGTGATTCTGTGTAAATCTTGTGTCTCTGACCTTTGAGTGGACTTCACAAGGGGTACTTCCTGTTTGACTATTTTCCTGCCCCCCATTCATGACGACATACCCACAAAGTCACATGATTTCTATCACATGACCCTCCTGCTTGGATTAACACCGGTTATGTTAATGTAGAAAAAGAGATGAATGAACTGGAGCTCAGGTGTCCCACATTAATCCACATCAGTCCCGCCTGTCCAGTCTTCCCGTCCTGTTTATTAAGATCTGAGAGAAACACCTGAGCAGGTAAACTGAGTCAGCTGACTGACCTGCAGCCAGTAAACAGCTCTGCTTTTATATCATTAGTATGTCAGTGTTGGTTTTGGCTCAGGTGAGGGGGGTTAAAGTCCTCTGATTGGCTGCTATCACGGCGGGGTCATTTTAACCTTTGGTCGAACTCCCAGACACACCTGCTGCAGGTAGGACGGGCGTGAGACCAGGAAACAGCCCTTATCTCCTTATCTGGTTTAACTCGTTACCTGACCCACATCGATACGAGCAGACGGGTTTCAGGTCACGTGATCTGGCGTCTTTTCTTGCCACTGTTGCCAAGTGCTGCTCATTTGGGAATGTTGGGTCAGGTATTTAAAACCTGAAGAGTTCGGTTTAGACCTGCTCTATGTGGAAAGAGCCTTGGGATAACTCTGTTGTGATTTGGCGCTATACAAACAAAGATTGATTGATTGATTCATTACCAAACCTGGAATCAAACCAGAGGAACCAGCCCTGGAACCAGCCCTGGAACCAAACCTGGAACCAAACCAGAAGAACCAAACCAGAGGAACCAGCCCTGGAACCAAACCAGAAGAACCAAACCAGAGGAACCAAACCAGAGGAACCAGCCCTGGAACCAAACCAGAGGAACCAGCCCTGGAACCAAACCAGAGGAACCAAACCAGAGGAACCAAACCAGAGGAACCAGCCCTGGAACCAAACCAGAGGAACCAAACCAGAGGAACCAGCCCTGGAACCAAACCAGAGGAACCAAACCAGAGGAACCAGCCCTGGAACCAACCCTGGAACCAACCCTGGAACCAAACCAGAGGAACCAAACCAGCTTGTTGCTGTGTTTCTGGTTTGTGTTGGTGTTCATGTGCTTCTGGGTTTTAAAAATGCATCTTATTTTGGCGGTTTCTGTTGACGCCACGTCCTGCTTTGAGTTTACCCAATCAGCACCGAGTGTGTTTAAAGTGTGTGAGGTGCTAATGAGACTCATCAGTGTGTCGTTAGGTTTTCATGCTGAAAACTTTATTAATCTGCAGATTATTTAAAATCATGTGTGTGTGTGTGTGTGTGTGTGTGTGTGTGTGTGTGTGTGTGTCTCCTGAATCCTGCAGGCCTCAGCATGAAGACCAGGATCAAGGTGCAGCGTGATGTCATCGGTGCTTCCACCAGACGAGACGGTTTTTGTGAATGAGTGCCCCCCTGCCTGCCCTCCTGCCTGCACCCCCCACCCCCCCCCAGACGCCCACACAGACTCTAACACAGTGCAGATAGTTGGTGGGGATTCCTGGTTCCTGCTTTTCAAGGCAGAGTGAGCCCTCTCTCTCTCTCTCTCTCTCTCTCTCTGTCTCTGTCTCTCTGTCTCTCTGTCTCTCTGTCTCTCTCTCTCTCTCTCTCGCCTGCCCCCACCACCCCCCCGGAGGTTTTCGGGTTGCCAAGCGCCATCGGGATGACATCATACCCGTCCGACACAATGGAGCTCTTCATCCTCTGAGGGTCCTCGCCAGGCTGCGTCACTGCGCTGGACCGCCGGCCCGAGACGCCCGGGAGGAGGAGGAGGAGGAGGAGGAGGGGGAGGAGGACTACCAGCAGGGAGGGAGGGGGGTGGGGGGTGGGAGGGACGGGAAAGGGGGAGGAGGAGGAGGAGGAGGAGAAGCAGTGTGACATGTCGGAGCGCCCCCCGCGGTCGGGGTCGGGGATGGCGCGGCCCATCGGAGCCGAGGCTCTGGTGGCTCTGCTGGAGGGGGGGCTGGACCGGGTGCTGCTCATCGACAGCCGGCCCTTCGTGGACTACAACGCCTCGCACATCCTGGAGGCGGTGAACGTGAACTGCTCCAAGCTGATGAAGAGGAGGCTGCAGCAGGACAAGGTGCAGATCAACGAGCTGCTGCAGCACTCCGCCAAGAAGAAGGTAAAAACTTCATTAGTCGCCTGACGTTAACGAGCCTCACAGGAACCCAAAATCTACCAATAATCAATATTAATCAATCAAACTTCTGAACTTTGAGATAGTCGTTAATGTGAGCTCTTTATTCTGCTGTTAAATGTTTAAATAAAAGATCAAATTACAGGTTAAAACACGAGAGATGAAATAATGATATTAATCTGAAGTATATATGTGTGTGTGTGTGTGTGTGTGTGTGTGTGTTTCAGTGACTTCTCTGCTCTGTTAGTTTTTCATATAAATGTTTTACAGTTTGATTCTTATTTTATTTACATTTGAATGAACAGATAATATATAAATAATTAACTATAACTCTGCAGATGTTTATACTGATTAAATTATATTAACTTTTTTATTACTGAGCAACTTTTTACATCTGATGATGAAAATGAATTCACTGAGCAGCTGAGAGGTACACTGGACTCTATTGGACTGGACTCTATTGGACTCTATTGGACTTTACTGGACTCTATTGGACTCTACTGTACTGGACCCTATTGGACTGGACTCTATTGGACTCTATTGGACTTTACTGGACTCTATTGGACTCTACTGTACTGGACTCTATTGGACTCTACTGTACTGGACTCTATTGGACTCTACTGGACTCTACTGGACTCTGTTAGGCTGGACTCTATTGTACTGGACTCTACTGGACTCTATTGTACTGGACTCTACTGTACTCTAGTGGACTCTATTGGACTGTACTCTATTGGACTGGATTCTATTGGACTGGACTCTATTGGACTGGACTCTATTGGACTCTACTGTACTGGACTCTATTGGACTCTACTGTACTGGACTCTATTGGACTGGACTCTATTTGGACTCTACTGTACTGGACTCTATTGGACTCTATTGGACTGTACTGTACTCTATTGGACTTTACTGGACTCTATTGGACTCTATTGGACTGGCCTCTATTGGACTCTATTGGACTCTACTGGACTCTATTGGACTCTATTGGACTGGACTCTGTTGGACTCTACTGTACTGGACTCTATTGGATTGGACTCTATTGGACTCTACTGTACTAGACTCTACTGGACTGCGTTCAGACTTCAGGCCTGACCGTTCAGACTGTTTTTAGTGTCCAAATCAGATTTGGTTCTGTTCAGACTGGGCCACATTATTGACCAATCTGACAGGTTGCCGTGGCAACGTCGTCGGAGCGGAGGCGTCGTCTAGTGTGTATTGTGTGATGTCATATAACTGCGACAGAACGGAGCCATCTCCCCAAAGATTAAGAGTTTGGTTTGGTCCTCTGTGATATCACCTAGCAACAACAACTGGAATAAGTCCTCCAGTGATATCACCTAGCAACAACAACTGGAATAAGTCCTCCAGTGATATCACCTAGCAACAACAACTGGAATAAGTCCTCCAGTGATATCACCTAGCAACAACAACTGGAATAAGTCCTCCAGTGATATCACCTAGCAACAACAGCTGGAATAAGTCCTCCAGTGATATCACCTAGCAACAACAACTGGAATAAGTCCTCCAGTGATATCACCTAGCAACAACAACTGGAATAAGTCCTCCAGTGATATCACCTAGCAACAACAACTGGAATAAGCCCTCCAGTGATATCACCTAGCAACAACAACTGGAATAAGTCCTCCAGTGATATCACCTAGCAACAACAACTGGAATAAGTCCTCCAGTGATATCACCTAGCAACAACAACTGGAATAAGTCCTCCAGTGATATCACCTAGCAACAACAACTGGAATAAGTCCTCCAGTGATATCACCTAGCAACAACAGCTGGAATAAGTCCTCCAGTGATATCACCTAGCAACAACAACTGGAATAAGTCCTCCAGTGATATCACCTAGCAACAACAACTGGAATAAGTCCTCCAGTGATATCACCTAGCAACAACAACTGGAATAAGCCCTCCAGTGATATCACCTAGCAACAACAACTGGAATAAGCCCTCCAGTGATATCACCTAGCAACAACAGCTGGAATAAGTCCTCCAGTGATATCACCTAGCAACAACAACTGGAATAAGTCCTCCAGTGATATCACCTAGCAACAACAGCTGGAATAAGTCCTCCAGTGATATCACCTAGCAACAACAACTGGAATAAGTCCTCCAGCGATATCACCTAGCAACAACAGCTGGAATAAGTCCTCCAGTGATATCACCTAGCAACAACAACTGGAATAAGTCCTCCAGCGATATCACCTAGCAACAACAGCTGGAATAAGTCCTCCAGCGATATCACCTAGCAACAACAACTGGAATAAGTCCTCCAGCGATATCACCTAGCAACAACAACTGGAATAAGTCCTCCAGTGATATCACCTAGCAACAACAACTGGAATAAGTCCTCCAGCGATATCACCTAGCAACAACAGCTGGAATAAGTCCTCCAGCGATATCACCTAGCAACAACAGCTGGAATAAGTCCTCCAGCGATATCACCTAGCAACAACAACTGGAATAAGCCCTCCAGTGATATCACCTAGCAACAACAACTGGAATAAGCCCTCCAGTGATATCACCTAGCGATAACAACTGGACTCTACTCTACTGGACTCTACTCTATTGGACTCTACTGTTTCTTGTTATTATAGTGAGTGTGTTTGATTAATTAAATGAATGTATTATTGATGTTTCAGTTGGAGCTGCAGGACCAGGAAGTGGTGGTTTATGATCAGAGCTCTTCAGACCCGGCGGCTCTCAGCTGTGATTCGTTCCTCAGCGTCCTGCTGCTGAAACTGGAGAAGAGCTTCCCCTCCGTCCACCTGCTGTCAGGTGAGGAAGGAAGGAAGGAAGGAAGGAAGGAAGGAAGGAGGGAAGGAATGAATGAATGAAGGAATGAAGGAAGGAAGGAATGAGTGAATGAAGGAAGGAATGAATGAGTGAAGGAAGGAAGGAAGGAAGGAATGAGTGAAGGAATGAAGGAAGGAAGGAATGAATGAGGGAATGAGTGAAGGAAGGAAAGAAGGAATGAGTCAGTGAAGGAAGGAAGGAATGAGTGAATGAATGAAGGAAGGAAGGAATGAATGAGGGAAGGAAGGAATGAAGGAATGAGTGAAGGAAGGAAAGAAGGAATGAGTCAGTGAAGGAAGGAAGGAATGAGTGAATGAATGAAGGAAGGAAGGAATGAATGAATGAAGGAAGGAATGAGTGAATGAAGGAAGGAAGGAATGAGTGAGTGAAGAAAGGGAGGAAAGAAGGAAGGAAGGTAGGAGGGAAGGAAAGAAGCAGGGAGAGAGGAAGGAAGGACGGACAGAAGGAAGGAAGAAAGGGAGGAAGGGAGGAAGAAGGAAGTAAAAGAGGGAGGGAGGAAGGAAAGGAGGGAGGGAGGAAAGGAAAGAAAGAAGGAAGGGAGGAAAGAAAAGGAAGAAGGGAGGAAGGAAAGGAAGGAAGGAAAGGAGGAAAGAAGGAACAGTCAAACAGACGGGGTCAATTTGACCCGGGAGGACGACAGGAAGTTAAAAACAGCTGCTGACCTGTTTAATTCACTCCAGTCAGGTTTCATCTGTCCTTTCAAAGTAAAATCATCATAAATAATCAGACGTGATAATCAGAGAGACTCTTTGCAGCTCAGTGTTTTAATGATTGACAGATATCTGTGTGACCGTCCCTTTAAAGCTCCTCCTCCTCCTCCTCCTCCTCCCCCTCCTCCCCCTCCTCCTCCTCCTCCCCCTCCTCCTCCTCCTCCTCCTCCTCCTCCTCCTCCTCCTCCTCCTCCTGCCGTCGTTGTGTAACTCAAACCTTTGACCTGCTGCTTTTTGGGAAGGTTGGCGGGTGGAGCAGTGACCTCATGCTTATATAACAGCTGCAGCCAGGCCTGTCCATCACTGAGAGCAGAGTCAGGAGCATAAAGAACAAACATATATAGTAATAAGAGTAATATAATATAATAATAATAATAATAATTATAATGATCAGCTGGTTGATAGAAACATATCTCAGAGACTGTTTTAATAATCTATAAATCATTTTAAATCTTCACTGCAGCTTCTCAGAGGTGATGAATTTAAATCTTTTCTGTGTGACATGAAATCAACATGGTTTCACTCTTTCCTCCCTTCCTTCTTTCCTTCCTCCATCCCCATTTTTTCCTTCCTTCTGTCCTTCTTTCCTCTGTCCTTCCTTCCTTCCTTTCCTTCCTCCCTTCTTCCTTTTCTTTCCTCCCTTCCTTCTTTCTTTCCTTTCCTCCCTCCCTCCCTCTCTCCTTTCCTTTCCTCCCTCCTTTCCTTCCTTCCTCCCTCTTTTCCTCCCTTCCTCCCTTTCTTCCTTCCTTCTGTCCTTCCTTCCTCTCTCCCTGCTTCTTTCCTTCCCTCCTACCTTCCTTCCTTCCTTCTTCCCTCCCTCCCTCCCTCCCTCCCTCCTACCTTCCTTCCTTCTTTCCTCCGTCCTTCCTTCCTTCATCCCTTCCTTCTTCCCTTTCCTTTCTTCCCTTCCGCCCTCCTTTCTTTCCTTCCTTCCTTCATTAGAAACTCTAATCAACTTAATCTTGCTCATGTTAATTAATCGTTGCCATGACAACAAAGGTTTCATATCTTTAAGGGATTTGAAAACTTGTCTCCAGTGATCATTTTAACCCAAACCATTAGTGCTGGGCGGTATGACCAAATATGTATATCACAGTATTTTTCAAAATAAAAGCGGTTTCACGGTATATGACTTTTTTTTTTTTTTCATGCATAATCAGCTGTTCACAACATCTTCTACTAGTTGAGAGAGGAAGTACTACTCTACTGCAGCAGATTGACTCAGGATGGATTATTTTACTGTCATGATGAGTTAATATTAGTAATATCACAGCTGCCAACACTCCCGTTATTCCTGGTTTCCTCTCGTATCTTAGACTCATCTCCCGGGAATCTCCCGTAATTTACAGCCCCAACTTTGTCTGTTAATGATAATAAGAAGAGCACAATAACAAAGGTTTTATTTTGAAAAGCTTAGACAGGAAGCGGCTGCAGCTCCGTTAGTTTAACTGAAGCTGAAACACAGTGAAATAAAAGTGCAGAGTTTCCAGCCTGATGCTGAGTTTACTGACTGATTATTAAAAACCAGGAAGTGATGCGTGAACTATCGTCATGGTAACCAGGTCAGCTCTAGTATCTCTGAGTTTACTGACTGATTATTAAAACCCAGGATGTGATGTGTGAGCTATCGTCATGGTAACTCACTCGGCAGGCAAACAAACATCTTCTGCTGTTTGTTGAGCGGCAGGAAGTGCAAGACTGAAAAGGGTCCCGCCTGAAACAGTGTGGCGCGACGCAGTGTTCCTAATGTTGAAACACACTGGTATGACGCTACATTAACAATTCATATCAGAGAGAAAATATCCACCGGTATTCAGTGTGAACCGGTAAACCGCTCCAGCTCTACAAACCATGATCTGTTCATAGTTCTAATAAAGTAAACTAGACATTAACCACAGCCTCACACCTTAAAGGGTCTTTACTTTACCTCCCTAAAAAGAAACAAAAGAAACATCCGTTCAATTAAGTTTAATTAGTCATACTCGCCCAGCTCTACGAGCATTAAGAGAAAAGGAAGGAAGGAAGGAAGGAAGGAATGAGTGAAGGAAGGAAGGAAGGAATGAATGAAGGAAGGAATGAATGAGTGAAGGAAGGAAGGAAGGAATGAATGAAGGAAGGAATGAATGAGTGAAGGAAGGAAGGAAGGAATGAATGAAGGAAGGAATGAGTGAAGGAAGGAAGGAAGGAACGAGTGAAGGAAGGAAGGAATGAGTGAAGGAAGGAAGGATTGAATGAGTGAAGGAAGGAAGGAATGAATGAAGGAAAGAAGGAATGAATGAGTGAAGGAAGGAAGGATTGAATGAGTGAAGGAAGGAAGGAATGAATGAAGGAAAGAAGGAATGAATGAAGGAAAAAAGGAAGGAATGAATGAGTGAAGGAAGGAAGGAATGAGGGAAGGAAGGAAGGAAGGAATGAATGAAGGAAGGAATGAGTGAAGGAAGGAAGGAATGAGGGAAGGAAGGAAGGAAGGAATGAATGAAGGAAGGAATGAGTGAAGGAAGGAAGGAAGGAATGATTTGTGCCATACTCGCCCAGCTCTACGAGCATTAAGAGTGAAGGAAGGAAGGAAGGAATGAATGAGTGAAGGAAGGAAGGAAGGAATAAATGAGTGAAGGAAGGAAGGAAGGAATAAATGAGTGAAGGAATGAAGGAAGGAAGGAATGAGTGAAGGAAGGAAGGAATGATTTGTGCCATACCCGCCCAGCTCTACGAGCGTTAAGAGAAAAGGTGTTTGAGCTTCCTGTGTGTTCCTGCCAGGTGGTTTCGGTGAGTTCTCCCACCTGTTCCCGGGTCTGTGTGAGGGGAAGTCCACGCTGGTTCCTTCCTGCATCTCTCAGCCCTGCCTGCCGGTCACCAACGTGGGACCGACCCGCATCCTGCCTCACCTGTACCTGGGCTGCCAGAGAGACGTCCTCAACAAGGTACCGGATCAATACCTCTATCAGTACCCTGGTCACAAGGTACCGGATCAATACCGCTATCAATACTCTGATCACAAGGTACCGGATCAATACCGCTATCAATACTCTGATCACAAGGTACCGGATCAATACTCTGATCACATGGTACCGGATCAATACTCTGATCACATGGTACCGGATCAATACTCTGATCACATGGTACCGGATCAATACTCTGATCACATGGTACCGGATCAATACTCTGATCACAAGGTACCGGATCAATACCCTGATCACAAGGTACCGGATCAATACCTCTATCAATACTCTGATCACAAGGTACCGGATCAATACCTCTATCAGTACTCTGATCACAAGGTACCGGATCAATACCTCTATCAATACTCTGATCACAAGGTACCGGATCAATACCGCTATCAGTACTCTGATCACATGGTACCGGATCAATACCTCTATCAGTACTCTGATCACATGGTACCGGATCAGTACCCTGATCACAAGGTACCGGATCAATACCTCTATCAATACTCTGATCACACGGTACCGGATCAATACTCTGATCACAAGGTACCGGATCAATACCTCTATCAGTACCCTGATCACAAGGTACCGGATCAATACCTCTATCAGTACTCTGATCACAAGGTACCGGATCAATACCTCTATCAGTACCCTGATCACAAGGTACCGGATCAATACCTCTATCAGTACTCTGATCACATGGTACCGGATCAATACCTCTATCAGTACTCTGATCACATGGTACCGGATCAATACCTCTATCAGTACTCTGATCACAAGGTACCGGATCAATACCTCTATCAGTACTCTGATCACAAGGTACCGGATCAATACCTCTATCAGTACTCTGATCACAAGGTACCGGATCAATACCTCTATTAGTACTCTGATCACAAGGTACCGGATCAATACCTCTATCAGTACCCTGATCACACGGTACCGGATCAATACTCTGATCACAAGGTACCGGATCAATACCTCTATCAGTACTCTGATCACAAGGTACCGGATCAATACCTCTATCAGTACCCTGATCACATGGTACCGGATCAATACCTCTATCAGTACCCTGATCACACGGTACCGGATCAATACTCTGATCACAAGGTACCGGATCAATACCGCTATCAGTACTCTGATCACATGGTACCGGATCAATACCTCTATCAGTACTCTGATCACATGGTACCGGATCCTCCTTCTGTTCTCTGTCCTTCCTTCTTCCTTCTTCCTCCCTCCTTTCCTTCCTCCCTTCCATCCTTCCTCCCTTCTTCCTCCCTTCCATCCTTCCTTCCTTTCCTTCCTCCCTTCCTTCCCTCCCTTCCATCCTTCCTTCCTTCTTCCTCCCTTCCTTCCTTTCCTTCCTCCCTTCCTTCCTTTCCTTCCTCCCTTCCATCCTTCCTTCCTTCTTCCTCCCTTCTTCCTCTTCCCTTCCATCCTCCCTTCCATTCTTCCTCCCTTCCTTCCTTCTTCCTCCCTTCCTTCCTTGACTCGAGGACAACAGGAGGGTTAAAGGAACACCTTCTAAAGCTCTGAGCATGTTTGTATAATGAGGAGAGACAGAGTCATTAAAATAAAGACATTACATTTAAATAGAGTAACTAGTAATCTGTAATCACATTTCCACAGTAACCTTCCCAGCCCTGATACTAATGATGTTTAACTCCTGACTCTCCTTGTGTGTCTCTGCAGGATCTGATGCAGCAGAACGACATCGTCTACGTCCTGAACGCCAGCAACACCTGCCCCAAACCCGACTTCATCCCCGACTCTCACTTCCTGCGAGTTCCCGTCAACGACAGCTTCTGTGAGAAGATCCTGCCCTGGTTGGACCGCTCCGTGGAGTTCATAGGTCAGCAGGAGACAACTAGTAATCTGTAGTCCTTCCTTCCTTCCTTCCTTCCTTCCTTCCTTCCTTCCTTCACTCATTCCATCCTTCCTTCCTTCACTCCTTCCTTCCTTCCTTCACTCATTCCATCCTTCCTTCACTCATTCCATCCTTCCTTCCTTCACTCATTCCTTCCTTCCTTCACTCATTCCTTCCTTCCTTCCTTCCTTCATTAATTCATTCCTTCCTTCACTCATTCATTCCTTCCTTCCTTCACTCATTCCTTCCTTCCTTCCTTCACTCATTCCTTCCTTCCTTCCTTCCTTCATTAATTCATTCCTTCCTTCACTCATTCATTCCTTCCTTCCTTCACTCATTCCTTCCTTCCTTCACTCATTCCTTCCTTCCTTCCTTCACTCATTCCTTTCTTCCTTCACTCATTCCTTCCTTCCTTCCTTCCTTCACTCATTCCTTCCTTCCTTCCTTCCTTCATTCATTCCTTCCTTCCTTCCTTCACTCATTCCTTCCTTCCTTCCTTCCTTCATTAATTCATTTACTCATTCATTCCTTCCTTCACTCATTCCTTCACTCATTCCTTCCTTCCTTCACTCATTCCTTCCTTCCTTCCTTCCTTCCTTCACTCATTCCTTCCTTCCTTCATTAATTCATTTACGCATTCATTCCTTCCTTCCTTCCTTCCTTCACTCATTCCTTCCTTCCTTCCTTCCTTCCTTCCTTCACTCATTCCTTCCTTCATTCATTCCTTCCTTCACTCATTCATTCCTTCCTTCCTTCCTTCCTTCCTTCACTCATTCCTTCCTTCCTTCACTCATTCCTTCCTTCCTTCACTCATTCCTTCCTTCCTTCACTCATTCATTCCTTCCTTCCTTCTTTCCTTCACTCATTCCTTCCTTCCTTCACTCATTCCTTCCTTCCTTCCTTCCTTCACTCATTCCTTCCTTCACTCATTCCTTCCTTCCTTCCTTCCTTCCTTCCTTCCTTCACTCATTCCTTCCTTCCTTCCTTCCTTCCTTCATTCCTTCCTTCCTTCACTCATTCCTTCCTTCCTTCCTTCCTTCACTCATTCCTTCCTTCACTCATTCCTTCCTTCCTTCCTTCCTTCCTTCCTTCCTTCACTCATTCCTTCCTTCCTTCCTTCCTTCCTTCATTCATTCCTTCCTTCACTCATTCATTCCTTCCTTCCTTCCTTCCTTCACTCATTCCTTCCTTCCTTCACTCATTCCTTCCTTCCTTCATTCATTCCTTCCTTCATTCCATCCTTCCTTCCTTCCTTCCAGCGGGAGACCCTCACCCTTCAGCACATGACTTAATAAAACATAGATTAATGATTAAAGTTCAGCTGCATCAGTTTCGGCTTAGAGGGAAATATATTCTTTCTTTATAACATTAATTATTGAGTTCTTTGTAATGAAGATGTGATTTCTGACCGAGAGGAACGAATGGAAACAACTTTTTGGACTTTTTTAATGTTTTATTTGCTAATAACTGAAGTTTCTGTTCATTTTTATCAATAAGAAACTTTTTAACTCTCCTGTTGTGCTCCCGGGTCAAATTGACCCATCTGTTTTGACTCTTCCTTCCTTCCTTCCTTCCTTCCTTCCTTCCTTCCCTTCTTTCCTCCCTCCCTCCTTTCCTCCCTCCTTTCCCCCTCCTTTCTTCCTTCCTTCCTTCCTTCCTCCCTCCTTCCTACCTTCTTTCCTTCCTCCGTCCTTCCTTCCTCCCTTCCTTCTCTCCTCTGTCCTTCTTTCCTTCCTTCCTCCCACCCTCCTACCTTATTTCCTCCCACCCTCCTACCTTCCTTCTTTACTTACTTCTTTCCTCCGTCCTTCCTTCCTTCCTTCCTTCCTTATTTCCTTTCCTCCCTTCCTTCCTTCCTCCATCCCCCTTTCTTCCTTCCCTCCTTCCTCCCTCCCTCCCTCCCTCCCGTCTTTCCTTATTTCCTTGACTCGAACACAACAGGAGGGTTAAATTGGGACCGACCACTTTTTGTCACTCCGTATCCTCCATATCTCATCCTGTCTTCACCAAATGTTGGTTTACAGGAAGAGAAAGGCTCAAACTCTTCTACACTAATGTCTCCAGCTGCAGGTTTAAATATCTTTACCTCACTGTGAACATCACAGGGTCTGAACACAGCTCGATGGCGCCCCCTAGTGGCCGTTTCATATCACTTCACCTTCAACATCCTGGAGTTTAACTTCATGTTTTATTTCACCTTTTCTATTGATCAGTTTTAACTATTAAAACAGATTAATAGAATTATTTAATATCTGTAGTATATAAATGTGTTGTGAGTTGACTGGATGCTGATGAAGGTTTGTGTGTTTCAGAGAAGGCCAAAGCCGTCAACGCTCGGGTTCTGGTTCACTGTCTGGCTGGGATCTCACGCTCGGCCACCATCGCCATCGCTTACATCATGAAGAGGATGGACATGTCTCTGGACGAGGCGTACAGGTCAGAGGAAGCTAGACACACACAGAGACACGTAGAGGTTTAAGGTGGCGCTCTGACCCCGGTTTGTTGTCTGCAGGTTTGTGAAGGAGAAGCGTCCGACCATCTCGCCCAACTTCAACTTCCTGGGTCAGCTGCTGGACTTCGAGAAGAAGATAAAGAGTCCTCTCGGTACAGACTCCAAACTCAAATCCCTCCATCCTCAGGAGCTCGGCGGCGACGCTCCGGCTCCGCTGGAGGACGAGCGGGAGGCGGCGGCGGCCCGCGAGGCCCCCGGGGGTCCCGGCCTGGCCCTGCTGGAGCCGCTCACGCTGCCCTGCGTGCTGGCCAACGCCCCCGAGGAGCGTCTGCTGGCTCAGGCTCTGAGCGGCCTGCACCTGGCCGACGGCGCCGAGGACAGCGCCCGCCTGAAGCGTTCCTTCTCTCTGGACATCAAGTCGTACGGCGAACCGGGCGGGAACGCCGCCGCTCACCGGGTGTTCGCGCCGCACGCCGGGCCGACGGACGGCGCCGAGTTCTTCAAACCGTCTGGATACAAAGACACGAGCAGTAAACCGTGCCAGTTCTCGCCGGTGCAGGAAGTGTCGGAGCAGTCGACGCCGGAGCAGAGTCCCGACAAGGAGGAGGCGGACGCTCCGGAGCGAGCCGCGCCTCCGCCGAGCAGCAAACCGCCGCCGGCCGCCGCCGCCTGCTCGCAGCTGCACCGCAGCGGCAGCATGGAGGAGAACGCCACCAGCTTCCTGTTCGGCCTGTCCCGCAGCCAGCAGCACCTCGCCAAGCCGGGCTCCGGCGGCGCCCTCAAAGGCTGGCACTCCGACATCCTGCTGGGCCCCGTCACCGTCTCCTCCTCCTCGCTGGCCGCCGGCTGGTACCTCTCCTCCGAGTCCACGCGCTTCTACTCCACGTCGGCCATCCTGAGCGGCGGCGGCCTGGCGGCGTACAGCTGCAGCCACGGCCTGGAGGCGGTACGGCGGCGCAGCCGGCAGAGAGCCGGCGACCACGGAGACTCCCGCCGGAGCTGGCACGAAGAGAGCAGCTTCGAGAAGCAGCTGAAGCGCCGCAGCTGTCAGATGGAGTTCGGAGACGGGATGACGGACAGCCGGTCCAGAGAGGAGATGGGGAAGGTCGGCAGCCAGTCCAGCTTCTCCGGCAGCATGGAGATCATCGAGGTTTCCTGAGTCGGAGCGCCGGAGCGTCGGAGCGCCGTCAGAGACTCACGGCAGACGGAGCAGCGTCTGGCAGCGCTCACGGAGAGACTCTCGAGGTTCGGCTGCAGTCGGAGAACAAACTGAACTTAAAGGAAAAGTTTTTATTGATGCTTCGACTCGTCACGTCTTCATCATCATCATCATCATCATCTTCATCATCATCATCATCGGTCAGATCACGATACGGAGTAACAGAGCGCTCATGGATGGATCTGCGTCTGATGATCATTTTAGTCTTTTTGAACGTTTCTATCTGCGGCTTCTGTTTCAGACTAAACCAACGTATTGATTGTAAAATGTTTTTCTTCCACTTCCTGTTTCTGTTTTTTTTTTTTACACCTTTTTTAGAATAAATGATTAAATGATTAAATAATTGATGGATCATTGAGATAACGGCTAAATCACACTGTGGACTGGAATCAGCAGGTTCATTAATAAATAATTAGTCACACAGGAAACGACTGTAGACACAAAATGATTTATTCTCCTTTCTTTTTTTTTTTAAATGTAGTTTTTATTTTTTCTCTTTTGAATCAAAGATCATCACTCGTCTGTTTTTGTGGAATAAAGACAGAAAAATGTTGAAGGAAGTTTTCTGAACTCGACAGAAGAAACTTTTCACTGACTGAATGTTTGGTTTTAGTTTTTCGGAGCCGAGCAGCTCGTCGGACTCTTCGGTGAATCTCAGGTGTTTCTCAGAGCATCGGTCCTGCCGAGGATTTCACTTCCTGTCGTCCTCCCGGGTCAAACTGACCCGTCGGTTTTGACTGTTCCTTCCTTCCTTCCTTCCTTCCTTCCTTCCTTCCTTCCATCTATCCTTCCTCTCTCCTTCTCTCTTTCTTTCCTTCTTCTCTTTCCTCCCTTCCTCCTTTCATTCCTCCATCCCCTTTCCTCCTTTCCTTCTTTCTTTCCTCTGTCCTTCTTTCCTTCCTTCCTCCCACCCTCCTACCTTCCTGCCTTCCTCCCTCCTTTCCTCCCTCCCTCACTCACTCCTTTCCTTCCTTCCATCCTCCCTCCCTCCTCTCCTCCCTCCCTCCCTCCTCTCCTTCCTCCCTCCTCTCCTCCCTCCCTCCCTCCCTCCTCTCCTCCCTCCCTCCCTCCTTTCCTCCCTCCCTCACTCCTTTCCTTCCTTCCATCCTCCCTCCCTCCTCTCCTCCCTCCCTCCCTCCCTCCCTCCCTCCTCTCCTTCCTCCCTCCTCTCCTCCCTCCCTCCCTCCTTCCTCTCCTCCCTCCCTCCCTCCTCTCCTTCCTCCCTCTCTCCTCCCTCCCTCCCTCCTCTCCTTCCTTCCTCCTCTCCTTCTCTCCCTCCCTCCCTCCCTCCCTCCCTCCCTCCCTCCCTCCTTCCTTCCTTCCTTGACTGGAACCCATCAGGAGGCTTTAGAGGCTGGGACTCTTCAGAGAGCAGAAGTCTGGTTCAGGTTGGTTCAGGTGATGTTGCTGCGGCAGCGTGAAGACTGAAGACTGAAGACTGAAGTCGGTTTCTCATTCAAATGTTTAAAGAAGAAAGAAAAAATAAAACCTGAGAGAGTTTTAATAAACCACAGGAAGAAAGAAAGGAAGAAAGAGAAGGAAGAGAAGAAGAAGATAGAATAAATGAAACTGGATCTAATAAAGAAGAGTTGGCTCTTCACTGTGAAGCACTTAAAGATAAAAGTATATAAATGTAATCGTTATTATTAATAAGAACATTTATATTAATCTACAGCAGATAAACGTGTTCAATGTGTTTAAATCAAATAAAGAAGAAGAGTTGTTTTTATCAAGCTTCCTGTTGTCTTCATGTTACTCTGAGATCAGATTCAACTGGTTTAACTGAGAATAAAGTTTAAATTATAATTAATCATTTAATTCTGAGTTATAACTTCATTATAATTTATTACTGCAAAGATTTAATCTTAGTATTTTAGTCATTAAGGTGAATAAGCTTCATTGGAATTAAACTAAAGCTCATTTTTGCGCCCCCTGCTGGACAAACTGTTTAACCCTTGTGTCGTCCTCCCGGGTTAAATTGACCCAGTCTGTTCCTTCCTCCCTCCTTTCCTTCCTTACCTCCTTCTCTCTTTCTTTCCTCCCTCCTTCCTTCTTTCCTTCTTCCTTCCTCCTTCCTTCCTCCTTCCTTTCCTTCCGTCTTCCTTACCTCCTTCTCTCTTTCTTTCCTCCCTCCTTCCTTCTTTCCTTCTTCCTTCCTCCTTCCTTCCTCCTTCCTTTCCTTCCGTCTTCCTTCCCTCCTTCCTTCTCTTTCTTTCCTCCCTCCATCCTTCCGTCTTCCTTCCCCCCTCCCTCCTTTCTCCTTTCCTTCCTTCCTTCCTTCCTCCCTCCTTTCCTTCCTCCTTCCTCCCTCCTTCTCTCTTTCTTTCCTCCCTCCTTCCTTCTTTCCTTCCTTCCTTCTTTCTTCCTTCCTTACCTCCTTCTCTCTTTCTTTCCTCCCTCCTTCCTTCTTTCTTCCTCCCTTCCATCCTTCCTCCCTCCCTCGTTTCCTTCCTTCCTTCCTCCCTCCCTCCCTCCTTCCTCCTTTCCTTCCTTCTTCTTTCCCTCCTTCCTTCTTTCCTTCCCCTTCCTTCCTTCTTTATTCCTTCCTTCCTTCTTTCCTTCTTTCCTTCCTCCTTCCTCCCTCCTTTCCTTCCTTACCTCCTTCTCTCTTTCTTTCCTTCCTTCCTTCCTTCTTTCCTTCCTTGACTCGAGGACAGCAGGAGGGTTAAAGGTTAATTATGTTTAAACAGGAAGTGAAGAATCAACCATTAAAACTCAGCTGAGGTTTGAACTACAGCTCCCATCAGGCTGCTGGTGCTGCAGTGGCTGATGGGAAATGTAGTTGGAAAAAAAAGTACATTTTCTATTACAGATTTAATGATAAAACTAATTAAATGATTAAATGAGATTAAATAAATAAGCAGGAAGGAATCAGTGAGTTAATATAAGCTTTAATAACTCAACATGTTTCATTATTGGAGCTTTAATATAATAATGTTTAATGTTTAATATGTGACTGCATGATTTTACATGTTCTGGTTGTTTCCTCCAACACAAAAACTAAATCATGAACATTAAACAGATGAATTAATAATTATAATAAATAAATATGTTAATAAAACATCAGCAGCATAAACAGGATGGTTGAGTTAAATTATTAATAGTTCTAAATAATCAACTAGAATCTCACAAAGCTAAAATAATAAATAACATTTATCAGGTTAAATGTGTAATAATATAATATAATATAATATAATATAATATAATATAATATAATATAATATAATATAATATAATATAATATAATATGATGTAATATAATATAATATAATATAATATAATATAATGTAATATAATATAATATAATATAATATAATATAATATAGTATAATATAATATAATGTAATATAATATAATATAATATAATATAATATAATATAATATAATATAATATAATATAGTATAATATAATATAATGTAATATAATATAATATAATATAATATAATATAATATAATATAGTATAATATAATATAATATAATATAATATAATATAATATGATGTAATATAATATAATATAATATAATATAATATAATGTAATATAATATAATATAATATAATATAATATAATATAATATAATATGATATAATATAATATAATATAATATAATATAATATGATATAATATAATATAATATAATATAACATAATATAATATAATATAATATAATATAATATAATATAATATAATGTAATATAATATAATATAATATAATAATGATGATGAGCTGCAGTGAGGCGGATCAGACAGCAGGAGGCGCTCTAACACTGAGAGCTCATTAACCCTGAGTGGAGACTGGAAGGTTCTTCTATTAACACTTCCTGCTGTCTGACTCTAGTTTAAACCAGAGACTGTATATAAGGTTTAAACACATTAAATATTATTATATTATCATTATTACCCTGAAGCAGATTGTTTCAGTCTGTTATTAAAATATCTTTATTTTATTTTATACTTTAAAACATCCGAGATATAAAACTCTCACTTCCTGTTTCACAAAACATTATTAATGTTTATTTAAGTGTTCTTAAATAAACATTAATAATACTACTAGTAGTACTATTACTACTATGAGTACTACTGCTACTACTAATACTTTTATACTGCATACTACATCACTATAATACTGCAGTACTTTTACTGTAATACTGCAGTACTTTTACTATAATACTGCATACTACATCACTATAATACTGCAGTACTTTTACTGTAATACTACATACTACATCACTATAATACTGCAGTACTTTTACTGTAATACTGCATACTACATCACTATAATACTGCAGTACTTTTACTGTAATACTGCATACTACATCACTATAATACTGCAGTACTTTTACTGTAATACTGCATACTACATCACTATAATACTGCAGTACTTTTACTGTAATACTGCATACTACATCACTATAATACTGCAGTACTTTTACTGTAATACTGCATACTACATCACTTTAATACTGCAGTACTTTTACTGTAATACTGCAGTACTACATCACTATAATACTGCAGTACTTTTACTGTAATACTGCATACTACACACTATAATACTGCAATACTTTTACTGTAATACTGCATCACTATAATACTGCAGTACTTTTACTGTAATACTGCATCACTATAATACTGCAGTACTTTTACTGTAATACTGCATACTACATCACTATAATACTGCAGTACTTTTACTGTAATACTGCATCACTATAATACTGCAGTACTTTTACTGTAATACTGCATACTACATCACTATAATACTGCAGTACTTTTACTGTAATACTGCAGTACTACATCACTATAATACTGCAGTACTTTTACTGTAATACTGCATACTACATCACTATAATACTGCAGTACTTTTACTGTAATACTGCATACTACATCACTATAATACTGCAGTACTTTTACTGTAATACTGCAGTACTACATCACTATAATACTGCAGTACTTTTACTGTAATACTGCATACTACATCACTATAATACTGCAGTACTTTTACTGTAATACTGCAGTACTACATCACTATAATACTGCAGTAGTTTTACTGTAATACTGCATACTACATCACTATAATACTGCAGTACTTTTACTGTAATACTGCAAACTACATCACTGTAATACTGCAGTACTTTTACTGTAATACTGCATACTACATCACTCATAATACTGCAGTACTTTTACTGTAATACTGCATACTACATCACTATAATACTGCAGTACTTTTACTGTAATACTGCATACTACATCACTATAATACTGCAGTACTTTTACTGTAATACTGCATACTACATCACTATAATACTGCAGTACTTTTACTGTAATACTGCATACTACATCACTATAATACTGCAGTACTTTTACTGTAATACTGCATACTACATCACTATAATACTGCAGTACTTGTACTCCATGACTGTGTCTTTAAGTAGTATTAGTACTGTGGGCTGTGGGCGGGTCTCCAGCCTGTCAGTCATGTCTCAGGGTTTAGTAACTCTTACTCTCTCTGCAGGTTAAACAGCTGCAGCTCGTTTTACTCTCAATTCAAAGTCAGGTTAGTGTTTGTAGGAGTCACATCTCTGCCGAGCGGCTGGAAACCAACTCCTGCAGCCGAGGAACAGTTCAGTGTGTCGGATATAAAGAGTCCCTGGAGCCGCTGGGAGCCGTGCGTGTGCGTGTGCGTGTGGAGCCGTGCGTGTTTGTGCCATGTTGTTCTGACGGATTACACCTGCAGGTAAAAACCGCTTTAATTGACATTCCTGCCTTCATCTTGCTCTCCGGTCATTTCTGTCGCTTTGGTCACTTTTATGATCTTATTTTATATTTGATTCATTCAGGATTTAAACTATTAATAACAGATATATGTTCAGGTTTCTTATTTAAACACAACCTGAAGCAGAACATGTAAAAAACAAACGGTGGCAACTTGATCTCTTTCTGTCGTGTAGTCTCATAACCCGCCTTCACCAGACTGCATGGGGAACATTACATTATTTGATCTCACTGATATATTTAGACAGATAATCAAACATTAACCGGATATAAATAAGTGTAAGGATCATATCTTTAATTCGGCATACAACCACCACACCATAAATACACTCTAATAATGTAAAATTGAACTTTTATGAGCATTTCTCGAGTTATTCATTGGAGCGATCTTTAAGAAAATGAACCTTAACGTGGAGCTCGATGAGACAAAACCAAGTTATATTAAACAGTCAAGTTAAATTAAGTGTCTTATATTGGATTAAACTAAAGCCGAATATCCTGACAGCAGTAATAATAGCGTCAAATTAATAAATTAAAGGTTTTATGCTCTGTAGGATGTGTTTGCCTTAAATGGGATGAAGGTTTAATGGAGTTTGGCGCGCTGAGTGTTAATGAGTAAAATGAAGGAGAAAGGCAGTGACAGTTCATCAGTGACAGAAAAATACAAGAATTTATCTAAATGGAGTAAAAACCAAGGGATCCGAGCCTGGTTGCCCCCCCCAGCCCCCCCAGACCCCCTCCCTCCCCCCGGACAGGTGAGCTCTGCGGCCCCGCCAACAGACGCTCTGTCCCCGGCTGCGTGTCCGGCGCTGCCCGCTGAGGACCGGAGCTCAGACACCGGAGCTCAGATAGCAGCTCGGGGTTAAAGGAAGCTCTCTGCTCCATTCTTTTATCTCTTTATTGTCTTTTAAAACAAAAGCTTCCTGTTATCTTTGACAGCTCTGATCTGGGCTGGAATTTATACCAGCAGCTGTACTGAAGCCCCTGAGCTCCAGAAAGGACCCAAAACTGCTCTAATGATGTTTAGATATGACAAATATAGAGTTATGTTACTATTATTGAACTCATTATACTCTGAAATAACTTAGAAAAGAGCTGAAATCATGTTAAAATCCATTTATATGAACAAAATATTCCAGTTTATCCTGAAGGAGACTTCCTGCTAATCTGTTGACATGAATAATAAAATGTTCCTGTTGTCTCTGGCAGCTCAGACCAGGACCCCAAATTATACCCTCAACTCTAAAAGACCCCAAACTGCTCTATAGATGAGTTATGATGTTTATATGTTATTATTATTTAACTCATTATAACTTATAAAAGAGCTGAAACTGTTAAAATGACCCAACCTTTGTACTTCAGTGGATTAAATGTTCCAGGTTTTATTTTGGTGATCCTGGATGAGAGACAGACTTCCTGTTAATCTGTGGACATGAATAATAAAAGAGGAATGTTTCTGATCTCTGATTAAACTTCTGCTTGTTTACACAGCTGATCATAAACTAGTGGAAAGTTTATAAAAGTCATCAGTCATCAAACACACGCTGGGATAACCCTTCACAATAAGAGTCTCAGCAAATAAGACTTCACAATAAGAGTCTGAGCAAATAAGACTTCACAATAAGAGAATAAGACTTCACAATAAGAGTCTGAGCAAATAAGACTTCACAATAAGAGTCTGAGCAAATAAGACTTCACAATAAGAGTCTGAGCAAATAAGACTTCACAATAAGAGAATAAGACTTCACAATAAGAGACTTCAGAATAAGAGAATAAGACTTCACAATAAGAGTCTGAGCAAATAAGACTTCACAATAAGAGTCTGAGCAAATAAGACTTCAGAATAAGAGTCTGACTAAAGGTTAAACGAACTGAAACTGATCTACTGTTGAAGTTAATCTTTAATGTTTTATAAGAAGAACAAAAACATTTAAATTAAACTCAGAACTTAAAGTTTAAAGAACTCTGCGTCATGTTTAATAAAGTAAAGTGACATAAAATGGAAATAAGTATAAAGTACGAGATTTTGAAGACTTTTAAAATCATTTATCTGTAGATGAGTCATGATCATTTCTTTTTATTTTAAATGTTTTTATTTTAGAGCAGCATCACAATCCCTCCAACATACAAAGATAGAAGTTATTAAACAGCTGGTTACAACATTTTTATTTTAATAAATTTTTTTAATGGTTCAATAGAGCAACGAACCAGACAAAAAATAAAATAAATTAATAAATAAATGCAAAAAAAAGTAGTTAGCAGGTAAAACACATACATGAATAAATAAATAAAAAATATAATCTAATATAAAGGGTCAAAGAGAAGAATTAATAATAATAATAATAATAATAATAAAATTACAGGATGAATAATAAAGGATGCTCCATGTGCTCACTAACAGATAAAATAAAGGAGTAATGATCGTTATCACTTTAAAGGAAGTCAGAGTTACATCGTCGTGTTTTAAACGACACTCAGCCAGCTTCATGTTTAATTCTAAGCTAACTAAGCTAATGCTAAGCTAACTAAGCTAATGCTAAGCTAACTAAGCTAACGTTAGCGGGAAGATAAACGCGTCGCCTCGTTTTTACTCAGATTTAAAGATTTAAATGTGTGTGTTGTCCTTTAAGGCTGATCCACATGACTGTATATTAAGTTGAAAGGGTTAATAGCAGCAGCAGCAGCAGCTCATTAGCTTCTTCCTCCTGTGACTTCCTGTAATTGGTGTTATGAGCAGTTCAGGTCTCCGCTGAGATCAGATCAGGTCTCCGGTGAGTTCGGCTCTCTGGACCTTTAATTCATTAAAGACTTTAAAACAAGCTCACTTATATTCATATTAATACTTTTATTAAATATAATAACTTTACAAGCTGCATCTCTTGACCCAAACAAAGATGGCGACAGGAAGTCGTAGTTACCAGACAGGATGTTTTGTGTTTTGTTGGGACGTTGCCGTGGTTACTACGATGGTTTTAGTGATGATAATTAGCTTTAATTGTATTTTCTATAACATGATATAATCTTAATTTAGACTTTTATATTTTCAACAGCTTTTTTCAAACACTGTGAAATGTTTCATGAGCTTTTATTTTGGTAAAAAATATATTTTAGTTTTACTGCAGTGACGTCAAATGTAACTACTTCCTGTTTATGACAGAAACAGCTAATATCAGAGCTAATGTTGGACATGAGGATGTAGTTATAGGTGATGATGTCATGATGATGTAATGATGATGTCATGATGATGTCATGGTTTTACTGGTCCGGCCCTCCTGATCGAACCCTTGTTGACAGCGTTACCTGTTTTTTTTCTCTGGAGGTCAAAGGTCATCAGACTTTTGTTGTGAAATCTGAAGTATAAACTGTTTCCTGTCAGATCAGATATATATATAAATAAGAGGTTTATGGTAAAAATGTCTAAGTGGTGTAACCATAAAAACTTTGGAAGGAAGAAAGGAATGAAGGAATGAAGGAAGGTAGGAAGGAAGGAAAGGAGGAAGGAAGGAAGGAAGGAAGGACAGAATGAATGAAGGAAGGGAGGGAGGAATAAAGGAATGAAGGAAGGACAAATTGAAGGAAGGATCAGTGATCAATAACCAGGATTAAATAGTTTTATATCTCTTCTCTTCTTCTCTTTTTAATTTATGATCAATCGATTAGTTTCAGTTTATTGATCGACTCAGTAAATCAGATTATCAGCTGTGATCGTGTTTCACTTGGTTCAGTCCATCAGATCAGTACCGGATCATCTTTAGGTTATTATTTAATATCAGTAATAATTTAATCACACATTTTATTAACTGCGAACCAGAGCTGTAAAGATTATTGATTATTGATTATCTGATCAACAGAGAAATTAATCTGTAAGTATTTTAACCCTTAAACAGGCAACGTGCACCAAGAGACTCTTTAACCTTCCTGTCATCCTCCTGGGTCCTTCCTTCCTTCCTTCCTTCCTTCACCTGTCCTTCCTTCCTTCTTCCTCCCCCCCTTCCTTTCCTTCCTTTAACTCTTTAACCTTCCTGTCGTCCTCCCGGGTCCTTCCTCTGTCCTTCCTTCCTTTCTTCCTTCCTCCCTCCCTCCCTTCCTTCCTTCCTTCCTTCCTCCTCCCTCCCTTCCTCCCTCCCTTCCTCCCTCCCTTCCTCCTTTCCTTCCTTCTTCCTCCCTCCTTCCTTTCCATCCATCCTTCCTCCCTTCCTTATTTCCTTTCCTCCCTTCCTTCCTCCCTCCCTTCCTTCCTTCCTTCCACCTCCCTCCCTCCCTTCCTTCCTTCCTTCCTTCCTCCTCCCTCCCTTCCTCCCTCCCTTCCTCCCTCCTTTCCTTCCTTCTTCCTCCCTCCTTCCTTTCCATCCATCCTTCCTCCCTTCCTTATTTCCTTTCCTCCCTTCCTTCCTTCCTTCCACCTCCCTCCCTCCCTCCCTTCCTCCCTTCCTTATTTCCTTTCCTCCCTTCCTTCCTTCCTTCCACCTCCCTCCCTCCCTCCCTTCCTCCCTCCTTTCCTTCCTCCCTCCTTTCCTTCCTTCTTCCTCCCTTCCTTTCCTTCCTCCCTCCTTTCCTTCCTTCCTCCCTCCCGCCTTTCCTTCCTTCCTTCCTTCCTTCCTTCCTTCCTTACTTACTTTAGGTGCAGATGACATAACTAGTAAGGCCTGTTTAAGGGTTATTTAAATACGTCACTTTTTCCTTTTTTTTTAAATTTTATTATATCAAGAAAATAATTAATCTATAATCGAAGGAGGAGATTAATCGATTACAGAGCAGATTAATCGATCAGCTGACACATGACTCACACTCATTGATCAGCTGTTTCCTGTTTCTCTGCAGCTCAGTTTTCATCCTGTTGTTTTTGCTGCCGCTGTCAGCTGATCTGCGTTTCCGTGGCGACGGCGAGCGGAGCGGCCCGAGTGCAAAGTTCATTAACGACGAGTCGATGATTAACCAGCTGACTGAGAACAGGAAGTCACAGCTGATTCAGATCCATATACAAAATAAATGTATTGATTAGTTTTTAGTGACGCTGAGTTAATGAAGAGAATAAAAGTCAGTCATTAAAGGAGCAGGTACTTTATTTTGATAGGGCTTTGTTTCTTTTCTTCTTCTCTTTAATTACATATTAAACAACTTCCTGTTACATATTAAAATATTATTATTGATTTACTTTAACTACTTTAAACTCATCTTCAAGACACGCCTTTTATTTTGAAATTCCCCTGGCACACCTCCATACAAAATGCCAGCGTCACCATGGCAACGGCGAATTATAAATGAAGATTAAACTTATCCTGAGCAGGTACTTTTATTTTGATAAGGCCCCTGTAGGTTTACTTTACTTTTTTTTTCTTCTTTTTTTTTATTGTATTTAATTTTGAAATGTTTTAACGTGCTTGATGAACCTCGCGGACGGACAGGAAGCTGAGTTTAAAATAAGAAATAAAATCAAAGTTGAATTTTTTGGTGAGTTTAAAAAGACTAAAATATGATGTCACTATTTAAATCTGCACTGTTAATATGATTTATACTAATTATTAATTAATTAATTAATATGTTTTATTACTGGATGACATCTAATCACATGAACAGGATGCATTAAGATGAAATTATGATAAATATAAAAAACAAAAACACAAATCTCCACATGATAACCGTTTAAAATAAAAATCTTTAAGACATGCCTTTTATTTTGAAAATCCCAGAATTAAAATAACTGTTAAAAGCATCTTTCTCCTTGTTTCCTGTTTCTGTCGACGGTTTGATAAAGACTAAAATTAATATTACACACATTTACACCGCCCCCCGTCCCTTTAGGCCCCTCCCCCTCCCCTTAGCCCCTCTCCTTTTAGGCCACTCCCCCTTTAGGCTCGCTCCCTTTAGACCCCTTCATTGAGCCCCCCTCCCCCCTCCCGTTAGGCCCCTCCCCTCCATTTTAGGCCCCTCCCCCTTTAGCCTCGCTCACTTTAGCCCCCTCCCGTTAGGCCCCTCCCCCTCCCGTTACTCCTCCCTTTAGGCCCCTCCCCCTCCCTTTAGCACCTCCCTTTAGCCCACTCCCTTTAGGCCCCTCCCCCTCCCTTTAGCCCACTCCCTTTAGGCCCTCCCCTAGGCCCCTCCCCCTCCCCTCAGGCCCCTCTCCCTCCCGTTAGCCCCTCCCTTTAGGCCCCTCTCCCTGCTGTTAGGCCCCTCCCCCTCCCCTAGGCCCCTCCCCCCCACCTGCTCCTCCTGAGTCATTAATTAGCAGCTTAGAGCGGCTCAGTAATCTGCAGCATGACGCTCGGCTCTGCTGCAGTGAGACTCACCTGAGGACAGACATCAGGTACGTTCCTTCACTTCATCAAATATCTCAAATATCTCAATATTCTCTCGTCTCATCAGGAAGTCTCGTCAGGTTACGACTAGCTAACGTTTCAGTGTGAAGAGAAGAGTTTAATCTGAGTATTTAACCTTTAAAGTTTCCTTTCATTACAATCTAAAGGTTGTGAAAACGTAGTGAGAGAAAGTCATCGTAGCTCTTTCTGTAAACTGAGTCTGAAAAACTACAAATTATGATTTTTTATAATATGGAGTAAATATTAAATATTAAATATTAAAACTGTGAAATGATTTAAATGACTTTTAATTATTACACTGAGTAGATATTAAACATAAAGCAACATTACACACATTAACATTTAAATTTAACATTTATCACATTTAACAAGTGTGATGACACTTATAATATATAATAATATAATATATTATATTCCTTTATTAGTCCCACTATGTGGAATTTTGCATTATTACAGCAGCAAAGTGACAATAAAATATAGAATAACATCAATAATAAAGAATAAAGAACAATAAATAAGTATGAAACACAATAACAGTAGAAATATATAATTAAATAATAATAATAATAATAATAATTGTGACATTATTTACAGCACAACAGTAATATTAGTATTAAATGGTAATAAACAGATTATATTGTTATTGCACAGATTAAAGTTGAATTGAAGTTTGTATAATACATTAAATACTAATTAAAGGTGCAGTCTGTCAAATTGTCCGTTCATCACTATAATAACAGGATATCAGAGTTTTACTGTGAACTGAGAGTCTGAACCGTCTCTTTATTAATAAAAAGTGTGATTTTATTATGTGGTGATATTTTGGATTGAAGCTCGGAGACACTGAGCAGAGAAATGTGATGACGGTAATAATTAAATACTGCTGCTGAGTCACAGTTTCTGTTTATTAGAGGAAACATAAATATAAATATAATTAAATAATAAAGTTTATGATGCTGTTAAACATGATGAATACAGCTGCTGATAAGCAACATGACACACTGACCAAGACATGAAACACACACACACACACACACACACACACACACACACACACACACACACACACACACACACACACACACACACACACACTAACTGATGAAATATTGAGGATTGTTTAATTTTGGCGTTTCTATTTTAATGGGCGCAGCTTCTCCAGATATTACGGTAAAAGTGGAGGTCAGTGAATGCAGCAGCAGTGTGTGTGTGTGTGTGTGTGAGAGGTCAGTGAATGCAGCAGCAGTGTGTGTGTGTGTGTGTGTGTGTGAGAGGTCAGTGAATGCAGCAGCAGTGTGTGTGAGGTCAGTGAATGCAGCAGCAGTGTGAGAGGTCAGTGAATGCAGCAGCAGTGTGTGAGAGAGGTCAGTGAATGCATCAGCAGTGTGTGTGTGTGTGTGTGTGTGTGTGTGTGAGTGAGAGAGGTCAGTGAATGCATCAGCAGTGTGTGTGTGTGTGTGTGTGTGAGTGAGAGAGGTCAGTGAATGCAGCAGCAGTGTGTGAGAGGTCAGTGAATGCAGCAGCAGTGTGTGTGTGTGTGTGTGTGTGTGAGAGAGAGAGAGAGGTCAGTGAATGCAGCACCATTGTGTGTGAAGTCAGTGAATGCAGCAGCAGTGAATGGGAGGTCAGTGAATGCAGCAGCAGTGAATGGGAGGTCAGTGAATGCATCATGTATGTAGGTGAGTGTATGGGAGGTCAGTGAATGCAGCATGTATGTAGGTGAGTGTATGGGAGGTCAGTGAATGCATCATGTATGTAGGTGA